>NC_051846.1:174716874-174721415 GCF_002237135.1 Teleopsis dalmanni
CTCAGCCTGACTATAAATAAGTAGAGACCTGTAAAATGAGAATTACTTATTATAGTTAATTTTTAATAGTTTATATATAATAAAATTTTATAGTATACATAACTAGGTTTATGAAATAAATACTTTGTTTTAATTATTACAAAATTTCAATGTATTAAAAAAACATTTAGAATCATATCTGAAAGATTTTGATCTACTAAATGCAGTATAAAATTGAGATATTCAATAGTAAGAATCTTACAGTACTGTAAATAACTGAGTACAAATCTCATTATTTTTTAGCCCATATAATATGATTGAATAATTGCATTACACTTTTCAAATTAATAATTTAATTAAAATAAAAATAATTTTAAAATCTCAGAAAATGAATTGAACCAAATATTTTTAATTTTATACAAATATATTACATGTTTTTTCTTACCATTATTTAACTTGGTTTATGTGTACACTTAAAATTATCTTTAACATATCTTTAACCAAATATTTCTCAGTCATGAACATTTATTTTCAACTGTGAAGTGTTTAGGTAAGTTTGTGAGTTTATTTTAAATATATTCGGCGTACTTGACCTACGTACGTGCATGTTTAGTTTCTGGTTTTCCTATTATTTTAATTAAATGGGCGCTTTGTTTCGCATTAAAGTGCGTAATTTAATATTTATTTTACCTTTTTATGTAAATTTCACTAATTTTTTTAAAACGATTATCTTATACAGAGATTCACAAACTTTTTAAACCTTGAATAAAATGTTGTAATTTTAGATTTTAAAAATTCTTACCCAATATACTGTAAACTATGAAACGTGTTTATTATGAAAACTAATAAAATAAAAATTTATATGTTTTTATTTCATAAATATGTATTATAAATATAAATTAATTATATATATATAGATATATGTATCTGTATCTGCATAATAAAAATGAATTATTTTTTGTTTGTAAGGGCCAACTGCATCAATTTGGATATTTGCTGTTTGTTATAGTTAGGATTAGTGCCTAACAAAGAAAGAATTGAAAAGTACTTTTTTCTATGGGATATTTATACCAGAATAAAAGTTTTCTCCTTAACCACTCTATATAGAGTTAACAATCATAAATTATATTATTTTCGTTTCGAGTCAATATTTAGTGTCGTCACCAGATAAAACTTTTCTCTTTAACTGATTTTTCGATCTGCTTGATATTACTATATCTCTGTTTACCATAATATTAACTAGAAATATTAACTGGAAGCCCAGCAATATTACCCCTGACTCAATTAAGGTCAGACAAGCATAAAGAATATGACTAGAGGTTTGTTGAGAACAAAGCTGACATTATGTCTTTTCAGCCAGACCCACCATATTAAAATGTTAACGCAGATTACAAACCCTTATGCCAACAATATTAACTCTGTATATTAAACACGGACATCTAACCATAGTTGTAGGGACAAACCATGTTTTTAATCTGGGGGTAACTTAAAGTATCTCGCCAGTAGCGAATTCTGGAGCTACTACTTCTGGAACCACTTTTTTTTCGGAAGCCTTGTATGTTTTTGTACTTTTAAATTCAAAACTAAAATATATATACATTTTATTTAATAAGAAAAAGTACTAAATTAAAACATTTGGGAAACGCAATTTGACTATTTAAAAATTGTGTAAATATTTTATGTGTACACTTTTTGCGCTAATAACATTTCAAAGCTTCAAAAATAAATAATAAAAAAAATATTTAAATATTTACTCACTTTTCTCAGTTTTTGCAAACAATTAACACTTAAGTTGCGTATATGTTTTTAACTTAATTATTTTACTTTAATAAAGAGTTATTTTTTATTCACTTTTCACAAATAAAATGTGTTAATGAGTTATGATTTTTATATTAAAGTTTAACAAATAAAAAGGGTATCGTTAAATTTGCATAATATTTTTGATTAATTTATAATAATTTTTGTTAAAAATGCTGCAATGCGTGAGAAAATAACAATAAAAAACTTTAACACAATGATATATCCTTGAAAATATGAAGCCTTGTACTAGTTTAGTACAGTAGAAATGGGATTA
Source organism: Teleopsis dalmanni (assembly GCF_002237135.1). Taxonomy (NCBI): domain Eukaryota; kingdom Metazoa; phylum Arthropoda; class Insecta; order Diptera; family Diopsidae; genus Teleopsis; species Teleopsis dalmanni. Next base: position 174,718,928 of record NC_051846.1, read on the forward strand.
TAGTTAATTTTGAACATATATTAAAGGATATTTAATAAAAAAAAAAAAACTCGCGACCACTTAGACTCCCCGAAATTATGTAGTTAACGTTAAAGATACCGAAGTCCGACTAACTAATAATTGTGGTTTGAACTAGGGTTTTGTTAACACAATTATTTGTTTTAAAATATTTAATATTTCGAAAAAAAATCATTAAATAAATAAAAAAAAAACATGAAAACAAATATAAAATACTTGTCAAATCGATCTATATATTTTTTTTATGTTTGTACTTGTAAAGGAGTGTCACATCGTAAATAAAAAAACAGCTAAAACAAGTGATAAGATTAAAATATAAACGAGCTAGATGTATAATTATTGAAAATAAAAAAATTATGCATCAAACTATATTTTATAACAGGGAATTTCCCTTTAAATGGAAATTAGTGCATATATATAAGCTTGTTTAAATAATGTACATAGGTTGATTTATAATATATTTGGCTAGTGACATGATTCATATCTGTCTTCGTTTTCCTCTTAAACGCAAATGGAATTGCTAATTCTTAAAGTTTATATATTAAAATAACATATTTGTATGTAAAAAAATTTCTTATTCATATTATAAAATCTTAATTTATTTATTTTTATATAACATAATTATAAAAAAAATTATAAAATTACAATAAATGAAAAAGGTTTAGTTTGAAAAAAGTTTGTTGCTTTAGTCTTTTGTTTATTTTCCTTTTAAAGATTTTGAATTCCAGAGTTTTTAATTTTATTTGCGTCATTCAGTTAAAAAGAAAAGAAAAATAATGTAAATAAATCTTAAAAATTATTAAAAGCCTTTGGCAGCCTTTTTTGGTAGCTTAATTACAAAATATCATCTTTATTTTTGTTTTTGTTTTTATTTTCATTATCTTTATTTTGTTTATTGTATATATGAATCTTAGCCTCAGGGTTCAATGCCAAACATTCCTAAACCCTAATAAATTGTTTGAGATACAATGAAGTTCACCTTTTTTTGAGAGACCTTTTTTCTATTTTTTTGTTGCTTTTTGCTCCCTTTTTTTGTTGTGTTAATTTTTGCTCATTTATTTTGTTTAGTGAAGTTGTGAAGCGTGCTAGTGGCATGCGGATAGCACGAGCTAAGTTTTTATAATTTTCTTAAGCCCTACTTTAAACTTTAGTATATAAATTAACTACACAAAGAAGTTTTTAATCTGAATGTAAGTAAGTAAATATATAATTACGAAAAACAATTATTTATTTAAAAACTAATCTATCTAACTATAATCTATATATAAAACTAAATTTAAAAAAAATTTATTAATTTAATACAAAAAGATTAATATATATTTTTATTAATTTTTTTTGTATTTAAATTTAATTAAAAAGGTTTAATATATTTTAAATGTCTTGTTCCTAGAATAATTATTCTATAATTTTTATTACATTGTATATATAAATGACATTTGTTGTTTATGGTTGGTTCTACCTAAAATAAAAATTTTAAGCTGTAATTCGACACTTTATTTTAGGCCAGAATTTATTTCCGTAAAAATAAGAGACGTGCCTCATCAAGGTTGTAAAAACTGTGAAAATTTTTTGATTACAATATTATAAAACAATCAATGTCAACTATAACAAAATAATATATATATCAGTGTTTAATTTATTCCAAATAATTTGTATAAATCTGTGCAGTAAATAAAAACAAAAAATATGACAATGTTTAGAATCATTCAAAAAATTGTACAAATTTTTTTTACAAATTTAAATAAGTTATTAATTTTTTGTAATGTTTATAATTAGTTTTTTTATTTTAAAAAGATTAGTTTTTGATTGAGTAATTTTTTTACCAAATAATTAAATTTTTTTTTTTGCCTTAGAAGTAAAGTTGGTATTTATATCTTGTATTACATCGTTTCCAATGCTCTTAAACCAATCAAAAGATTTTTGAACACTTAAATTTTCAGAATTAAATTTTTCATAAATATGTATGCTAGCTAGAATGGGCTAATAAATGGAAAATAAAATTAATTATCTTGAAAACTGTATATGTTGTGTTCACATATCAGAAATATATAGAAATATATCTCTGTATATTGATGAGCAACATATTTTATACGCTTATACATCTAAAAACTTGGGCATGACACTTGATGCGAGACTTCAGTGGTGTGAACATTTCAAAAAAAAAAAACGTCAAGAACTAAATCTTAAGTTTAACTCAATTAAGTGGCTACTTGGACGACGTTTTGCTATGTCAATTAAAAACAAGCTAATAATATATAAGCAGGTACTACGCTCAATTTGGGCCTACCGATCTCAACTCTGGGGTTGCAAATCTGAACCAAATAGGTAGATAATACAATGATATCAAAACAACATTCTACGAACAATCACAAGTGCTCCATGATATGTCCATAACAGCGATCTTCATCATGACTTGGATATTAGAGCACTTGCTGATATAATCACATGTCAGTCTAAAGCACATAAAAAA
>NC_051846.1:174721515-174747317 GCF_002237135.1 Teleopsis dalmanni
TTCCGACAATTATTTTATTTTAAATTTTCGATAATAACAATTTCATTCTTTATTTAAGATACGCTTTCAATCACTTCGTAAACCAAAAATATACAAAAATATAATCGTATATAAAAATAAAATGAATTCATTAATTATGTCTTTAGAAAAAAAGGTCACGTAAACCACAAAAAAGTAATTCGCATTTAATTATTTGCGTCTCTGATCGCATTTGTTATATATAAAATTTTTGTCTCAAAAATTGCGTTACACTTTAATTTATAAGACCTTCAAGTATCTGTTAATGTATCGCAGTTAAGTACATCTATTTAATTGAAATTCACACTCGTTATAAGATTACTCTGTTTGGATTTTTTTAAACATTGCAACATTTAACATTTTTGTATACACGTTGATGGCTTGTGTAAATTAAGAACGATTAAAGAATTATAATAAAGATAGATAAATGATATTATAGATGGAATGCTATTTCCACTTAGTAGATTATTTTTGAATGGAATACTATCCAATAAGATTTTGTTATAATTTTCTGTCAAATTTGATTTTAAGATTATCATACTGCATATTGGTTCAAATATTCGTAGATTGTGTAGTTAGACTGTCAGTGCCAGGTATCATACCAATGTAATTAGCAGATTAGTACTTGTGTGCAGAATTTTTAAAAAAAATTTGAAGAAAAAAAAATCTATGCTTAAAATATTTGGATTTGCTTAGCAAAACTATTAAAAAACGATTTTGGTGATTTTTTATTGTAGATATAATATTTTATTGTCGATACATATAATATTTTGATTGATTGATCTTTAGAGAGAAAGGTTCTATAAGATCGAGCTGAACTGCGAGCACGGATAGATCTATTTTATTTAGTGTTAGCATTATCAGCTCATTATTCTATTAGGTTGGGTCATTGGGATTAGTGAATTCTTTGGCATTTAGTGGTCATTTGGATGCCATAAAAGTTGTGTGAAGAAGAGATAGAAATTACAAAAATCGTATTTCTTAACAATGCTAAACGATTTAGTTTAACAGAAATATTCAAATAAAACGGAAAACAACCGACTATTGCACTTTTATTACCTCTAACAGGCTAATAAAGAAACGCTCTCAAAGATATTAAACTCGCTTTGTTTGTAGGATGGGACAAAGATATAAAAAGTGATTAATGTATTCTCTCTCTTTTTTATTATTGCAACTTTTGCACAATACCATATATTGTCAGAATGTGTCAGCATTGGTGCAATAGAACAGTGCCCCATTAGTACTCCAGTAAGTATAGAAATTGTAGGTTTGCAAAAACCCCAAATGTTGCTCATTTTATTTCTGTCTAATCTAAGATATAAGATTCTAGCAACCAAGCAGTCTTTATGATTAGTTTACAAGTCCTTCGTTATCGCGATGGTGAATGCTTTCATGCTTCCTAAAGCACTACATTTTCTCACAATTTTGGGTTACTTTATTTTATTCTTTTAATTTTTTAGCTTTAAATGAATTTGAATTTGTTCTCGTTTTTGATTGATAATTTTCTGAAACTAAAATAAATTTTATTTTTTGAAAATATACTGTTGTCAACAAAGACTTTGGTATAAGTTTTTCGCTTTAGATATTTTATATTTAGTTCTAGAGATATTTGTTCATTGTTAACATTATAGAGTCAATAGACGTAATAGCACTATAGGGTAAGACCATATACATTTTCATGAAGCCATTTTTGGTTAAAAAAAATGTAACTTAAATATATAAACTTAAGTTTCTATATATAAACTTAAACATATTTTCCATTTCCTATACGAAACATTGTGTATCGATGCTTATAAATTTTATAAGCGTAGATTTACTTATATATAATCAATAAACTGTATTGGATACTGAATTGTAGTTTTCTTGCCATTGCTCTACTTTTTTTACTCCTCTTAGCAACAATTAAATACTTATAATTGTTATTAATTTACTTAGATATATTCAATATACTGTATTGAGGATTTAAGTTTTCTTACCATTGATCCACTTTTTCTACTCCTGTTAGCTACATTTATATGATCAATCTTAAGCTTTCCTTTATATTGGAATAGAAACAAACATATGCACACTTAGGTATGACAGTAACATAGATCAGCTATTGAAAAACTTACAGAAATTAGCATATCTAATGTCTATTATTGTCTTACAAATATTATTAACCTATATATTATAATTAAATTTTTTATTTAAAACTTATGTTTATTTTATGTTGGTAAAGGTTTAATAATAGAAATATAACATTTATATGCTAATTATCACACGATATAAACTTTAACAACTTTTTTTCCCTCAGACTTTTGCAATTCGTTTAGAACTGTTAAGAGAAAGTTACTTAGTTCTCTGAAGAACTTATTTCTGATAATTAATTTTTTTATTGAAAATTTGAGACTCTTTCATGTTATTAATAGAATAGAACATATTTTGTTTATTGAAATAATAAATATGAATTCATAAACAAGTACAAAATTCTGTTATATTAAACTTCATAAAGTATCTGGAAGCTACGACTGTTATAAATCTGTAGAGCAATAACTTAAAATTATTACTTATTTAATATTTTTTAAATTAAAAATATATTTGTTAAACAAAAGGAACATAAAGCTTAAGCATTGCAGACTGTGATCAATTATCTGTTATGATTTGAGTTTAATGACTGAAAAAATAAAAAAAGTTGTTAAAAGACTTTTTAGTATGACTAACTTAATTATTATATTATTAAGATTTTAATAGTCTCATATGCATTCAGAGTTATAAATATAAGATATATAAGTAGACATTAAAAACTTTTAAAATTGTAGAATTTAAATCAATACAAGTAATGATGTCAGCTTTAGTTTTGAAGAAGCTTAGAAACCTTTTGTCTCATATATATGTAAACTATTATGTAAACTATAATATAATATAATATAGTACATAATAATCATACTCTTACATAATATAATATTATATATAATACTAATATACACGCTAATATTTTGTTAATTATTAAAGCTGGAGAAGCTTTACGTGTGGATGTTATTTGATTGTATCCTTGAATCAAAAAATACGTGTTGTTCTATCACGATGTGACGGCTTACTTCAGTTTAAATAGTCTTTTCGATTGTAGTAAACTCATACTTGTTAGTTTAATTTATAGAGCAGCTATAGATTATAGTGACCAATCCGAAAAACGATCAGAGCTTATTAACAGTTTCATTTGAATAAATAAAAAAGAGAGAGACTAGTTTGACATGAAATTAGACGGACAGGGCCAAATGGACTCAGTTTGTTAATGTTATCAAGTATGTAACATAAATACATTATGGGGTGTAAAACGTTCTTTTATATGTTTCAAAAATATTGACAAACCTAACCCACTTTTTTTTTTTAACAGTCATTTATAAAGTGTATACTTTGATATAACTTACAATTCCCTCAAAACATATTTTTCACGACTCCAACGTAATCTATAGAGTCCTGAACTACTTTCTGAATAATCACGAGAACAATTAGAGTAAACTTAAATATTTTTCACGATTTAGATTTAGTCTATAGCGAACACACATACGAAACTTACCTTGTGTTTTGTGAATTATACTATTGACATTTATGTAAAAGATAGATCTATAACGTGGAATCAAATGTTGGCTGAACAAACATAATTATTAAGCCTTTAAACCTTGAAAAATTAGGTACGAAGTTTGTCTCTTATTCCATTAAAAGATGTAACTTTTTTTCATAGCTAGTGTTGTGGGTACTTACGTGAGTACACGTTGGGAACTTACTTACTATTTATGTATGAGGTTTTCCTCAGGTGTATCAATTTTGTTATAACAATACTGAGAAATTTTTAATGATTTGGTAATGATACTAGGACTCGGTAAGGTGATCACTTTAACAACTTGTGGTTCAGCTGTCGTAAAATGGAAAAGTGTTTAAATCTACTATGTTTTTCAACAGAGCTTTAGAGCTGGTTTAACATGACACATACTTCTTAGATAATCTTAGTCACTTGTAGTCATCAGTAGATCCAAGAGTCTTAGGGTAGAACATACGTTCATTATAAATGACATAACCTAATATATATAAGGTATGTGTGTACTCAGTTTTAATTTATACCGGATAAGAAAGTTGCATCTATAACTAAAACTAAATAAATATCACATCATATATTAGATATAGTATCATATAGTACATACTTCTTAAAGGATCTTGGTCATCTGTAACCATCATCTACTGAATGTTAAGGTAGAACATATGTTCACCATAAAAGATAGAACCTAATATATGATGAACATATGTGTAATCAGTTATAATTTATACCGGGTTAAAAGGTTGCATCTATAACTAAATACATATCAAAAATAAGTTTTGGATTTAAAGTGTTTTCTTTTATATTTTTATAAAATAATTATATATTTTTTTATATAATTATATTTATTTTATAATGTATAAAATTATTAATCACAGATTTACATCACCATTTTATTAAATCAAAGTTGAATAAGTTATGAAATATTTTACCACTGATCTATAATCTTCTTTTAAATTAACTGATTTCTCATGTAGTTTTGAAAATAGAAACAATGCTTTTAAATTCATAGGTTTTGTTGCAGAATAAGATCTTTTTTGAAATTATTACATGTATCAAATAATTCCATTTAAGCTTCTTAATTTTAATATTAAATTACTATACTTAAAAATTTTGAATAATCATTCATAGTAACAAAGGCGTCGCTTAAAGTTTTAAACGGGTAATTTGTCAAATTAAAAATGAATCTGAAGGCGACATAGAAATGCCTAAACTATGGGAAGTAAACAAACAAAAAATCAAAAAAGATACTCATACAAATAGAAAAAAGTAAAACATCATCATTAAATACCAAAATTTGTATCGCGTGTTTGTTCTTGTGCCCACCGATGTCTTCTCCTCAATTAGTACTTAAAAACATGTAAAAAAAGTTTTTTTTTACTAATCTTAAGACATGCAAAGGCATTTAATTTTTTCTGAATGATTTTATTTACTTATATGTAAATGTAAATTATTTAAAAATTGATAAGAAAAAAAAATAAGTCTGTAATTAATTAAGAGATTTTAAAAACGAATAAAAAAATTTGAAGTTACTAGTAGATACAAATGAAACCAAGTATTTGGAATGTAAGGTCATAAATTTATAGTTTTTAAATGTCTCCCAGTAAACTATGATGAAGATGGAAATAACTGTGCCTTTGGAAATAACTGTGGGTTATAGGTTCCTATAATCGAAGGTACAGTACGTTTATTATGATCAAAATACTCGTAACTTTAAAGGTAATCGGAAACAAAACATTCTATTATCATTTTTATTTTTCATTTTATATATTTTTATATACTTTATGATCTTAAATCAATTTTTTGATTTTCTCAATAAAAAAGCATTTGAAAATGTCAACAAGATAATTTTATATCTTTTATAATTAAGCATTTTAGTAATAATCACAACATTCACTTTTCAACTGCAAATTGAAATTGTATAAGTTATTGTCATGTAAAAGAGGATATGGAATCTATGTCACATTCTATGTCTTTGTCCAGGAGTACAGTACCTCAATGTTTAAGTGATTGTTTCCTCATATGCCTTACAATTACTGTCGGTAGTAGACATATGTGATTTTCTTATCTTCATTTGAAAGACCATTTAGTTTAACAGGAGATAAAATGTCCTTATGGCAACTTGAGGGTATTGAAATGATAGCATCTACTTTAAATATAGAATATATGATAAATTTTTAAAATTTTCGTAATTTCCCCTGTGAGAAATTTATTTTTAAGAATTGCATTTGACATTTTTCGCCTTTAATCAGTTGATTTATTCATAATGAGCACATTTACATGAAAGCTCTTTATATGATAAATTATCCTTATTAGCGATTTTAATGAGTACATTTGCCTAAATGAATTTTTCTAGAACTATTACCGAATTACGATTAGTACGATTAGTTTTTGTTTGGTGTCTATACAAAAAAGTCGAAAAATTTTCGAGTGGCGATTTTTAGCTGAATTTTATTTAAAATAAGCGTCGTTGTGATGTGGCCAAAGGGATGATTTCCAACGGAGATAGTGACCCCACATTCATCGAACGCATCATAACTGGTGATAAGACATGGTTCTATGAATTTGACATACCAAACAACTAAACAACAATCGACCGAATGGTGCTTCGATGGTGAGCCGAAACCGAAAAGAGAACGCCAAAGTCGGTCCAAAATCAAGGTTATGTTGTTTTGTAACTGTTTTCTTCGATATTCGTGGTGTGGTGCACTATGAATTCCTTCCGGACGGTCAAACGGTCAATAAGGAGTATTATTTTGCCGTTATGCGTCGATTGCGCGAGACTATTCGCAAAAAGAGTCCAGATTTATGGAAGGAAAACTCATGGATTTTACACCACGAAAACGCACCGGCTCACACAGCGTTGATTGTGTCGCAGTTTTTGGCCAAAAACTCCACCAATATCACCAACCAAGCACCGTACTCTCTAGATATGGCCCCGAGTGACTTTTTGCTCTTCCCCCGACTCAAATTGCCATTGCGAGTAACGCGTTTTGAGACCATAGAGGCCATAAAAAAGAATTCGCTGCGTGAACTAAAGGCCATACCTTCGGTGGCCTATAAAATTTGTATGGGAAATTGGATCAAGCGTTGACATGCACGTATTGCCGCAAGAGGAGAGTTTGAATTAAAATTTTGCGTGTTTTTTAAACTTCTCGTTATTTTTTGATCAAATGGTAAAATTGCCTTTTTCACATAAAGAAGATCAGAGAAGGTATATTAAGTTCGAAATGGCATATATAATAATTATATAGTATTTCAAATCTAAGACTGTTCCAAATTGGATAGGATAAATTTATGGGTGATGCAAAGTAAAAGTAATTGTTAATGAAAGTTTAAGAATTTTTTAATGAACGTAAAATTAACAATTTTTCACGTGTGCTATTAGGTGAAATTTTACGGTTTCCAGTCCTTTCATTAAAAAGTACCATATTTGGCTTTATTGATGTACTTTAAGTTGCTGGATAAGATGTAGTTTTTGCAAGTGAAACTTTGTTTTATTTTTTATTAAATCAATTATTATTAATGTTATTAAAATTAATAAAGTTTGCTTTATGAGAGGAAACTTTCTCATCTTTGTTCCACTCTATATCTTTCAAGGAAAATGGATAGTATGTATGTATGTATATTTATTTTCAATTTAAATTTCATTTTTACAATATGATGTATCTTAAATTAATATATAAATAAATATAAAAATAAATATAATTAAAATAGCGACTGTGACACAGTGTCGTCCGTCGAATATAGTTAACCTTGTAATTAATAAAAAAAAATTGATTATAGAAGAAGCAATAATTAATGTAGTATTATAACGCATGTAATAGGTTTTAAATAAATCCACTTCCCAAGTGTTGGAATTAGTATTATAATAAAATATATATTAAACAACACATAAACAAAACATAAAAACTGTATGTCGACAGTTTAGGTTTTCAGACAAGCAAATATTTCACCAAAATAATTAATTAATTATTTAAACTAGTTGTAGAAAAGTGGTTTTTAAGAGGTTTTGCAAACATTTGTTTAATGATTCAGTTGCTTCAATCGAGTTTCACATATGCCATTATTTCAGCTGAAACTCATGTGGAAGTAAAATGTAAAGCATTTTTCATTTTAGTTAGGAGTCCATGTACGTTACTTAACGCTGTGTATTTGGAAAATAAGAAGCTAAGGTTTCATTTGGTGAATTACATCCACGACGAACTTTCACAAACTTGAGTACTAATATTACTAGTGTTAAATTGTTATGTATCCGATGCTTTGGTTAATAGATAACAAAGAAGCCGTATCACGCGCATCTCACTACTCACAGTTACTCGTATACGATTATACGATTACTACTGCATATATGCAGCATACACTAAATTATGCATACATAAGTTTTAAGTATGAGTAGATGAGTACGACAGTGTATCTAGAGCTTTGTCTGCATATCGCCTAAGACGTGTCTTATAATTAAGCTGCAGTTATTGCGCATAAACTACCTTTGGCATCTGTGAAAAATCATTAGGCCAACACATTAATTAAATCAAACAAAAGCAAATGAGATTACAAAACGAAAGCAAATTTTATTATAAAATTAAAAAATAACATAAATTGTTTCAACGTGCTCAGCTGTTTAATTATTACATACTATATAGTGTTTATGATGTCTGGTTTCTCGGTTTATAAATTATGCTTATAATTAACGTTATCATTAATTATAAGTATATACCTTAACAATATTTTAAAAGAAATTTTTGCATTAATTTCAATAATTAGTTAGTTATATGTTTTTAATATTTTAATACTTTTTTTAGAGCAAAAAATCAAATGGTGAAGCTAAAACTGCAGCATCCGAGAAATCACCAAAAACTATCAGTAACAATAACAATAATGGCAGTAGCAGAGATAACAACATATGTGGAAAACATTCATCAAATGGCAAGACAAATTGGAATAGTAAGGTAATGAATATAAACCGTTAATTGTTACATAAAATATAAACTTTAAGCAATCATTCCTATACCAAAAAAGTCCACATGTAACGGTATAGAGATATCTGTTTCCAAACATTTTTAATCATAAACTCTTCAGTATGAGGAGTTTGGACACAAATCAGGTCACTAAATTCGTGTTAATAATAGAAGGTTAATTGAAAAAATTATTTTACTGCAATTTAATGTCAGCTTTTTGTTTTTAATGAATTGACATAAGTATACAAACTTTCAAGACTATTTGTTTTAATGAATTTAAACGAATTAAGATTATGATATACAACCAGACGGAAAGAAAAATCTATTTAAATATGTTTCTATACGAAAAAAATTCAAAAATTTTCCGATATTTGCTGTGATCGATCTTGTAAGTTCTATTAATCTCCTGAGTAAATTGTCTATTGATTAGTATTTGACTAGTTCAATATATATACATGGAAGCGATATATGGGCAGATGCCCCACAGGCAAAATATTGCAGAAAAGCGTTAGCGTCAGTGCAACGAACAGCAGTTTTGAGCATAATTTCATCGTACCGCACCGTTTCAGAAGCAGCAATGCTGGTGATTAGTGGTAATATTCCGACCTGCAGGATCAAGAGCGAAAGACATGTTGGCAGGCAAAACACATAGGGAACAACAACATCGACAGGCAATCGATAAGGCGCAGAACCATTCCAGTATGGCAGCATCGTTGGGATTCAGATAATCTTGAACGATGGACCGCAAGGCTCATCTCAGAGCTAAAAAAAGGGACTTTGCCGCGATTAACTACTACCTCACTCAGTTCGTGTCAGGTCATGGATATTTCAACAGCTACTTCTACCGCATGCACAAAGTAGAGTCAGCAATAAGTGATTGCCCGAATGAGAAGTGTTAGCAGTGCAAGTTGGTGTTTTCTTTCCAAGAATGGTGATAAAAAAAATGGTTGAAAATATAATAAACTTGGATCGCATAGGAATATTTGCTGAAAAGATCCTGAGGTTGATAAAAGTAGATTTTGATAGAAGACAGCTGGAGTAACCAGATTTATTACAGTAATATGAAGAGCAAGGTTAATCAGTCTTAAATGAAGGGACCCTACCTATACTTATATTGTTTTTACTGTATGTTCTATGTTTAGAATAAAATAACTAAAAGTTTCTCTCTAATGAAAGAAATAACCACTTTACTTTTGTTGCTGAATTCTGGAGTCAGCCTTTATTTGGTAATTTAGCATTATTGTCTTGTTTCTGGGTTCAATATATAGAACCAAATTTTATCAGTTCCATTGTTGACCAAAACACACATGCACCTTTTTTTGAGCTTCAGATAAATTGGAAAAAGCTTATGATACGGATTTTTTATATATCTAAGATAATTGCTTAATATTTCCTTCTTTCTCTTAATTCCGATTTTTTAATTTATATTGAAAACAACAATTTCATATTTGACGTATCTATAAGGCTCCTGTTATGCAGACAGTTATATGACCAATGGTCACGGCCATTTTATGCTCGTTTTTATCATGACCAAAATGCATTTATGCGAAAAGTCATATCAAGTCATATTATAAAATTCATATATATGCTACTACTTTATACGTTTTGGCTATGCCTAAATTTAAAAGGAAATGTATATATGTTCACTTACAATTTGCCACCAAAAATTTAATAGCTGCAAAAAACTCAGAAGAAATAATTGTTAACAATACTTACAAAATTATACGCCTTTCTTTTAAATCGGAAAGTGTAAGAATTCGATTATTAGCAGTACATAAACTCGGCTGCGTTGCTTCCTGGAATTTTTTTTCCAAAATGTATTAAAATTGTATTAATTTGCCCTTAAAAGGCATAGATGTTGACAATTTTGACTGAGTAACTCTATTTTGACCAATGTGTCGCACATAAAGCCTCGTCACCATTTTTAAATCGTAATTTCTTATTTTCTATCAATTTTTTACTTTCTCTCAAATATATAAATTCGCTTGTGTTGCTTCCTGGAATTTTTTCTCCAAAATGTATTAAATTAATTTGTCCCGAAAAGGCATAGATGTTGACATATTTGATAATATCAAATGTGACGTGAACATGACTGTGTGTATAATATAGCCATAATTGAGCTTCTGTTAGTTCTTTCGTATGGTAAATTTTTTCAATTGTTTTGAAAATAGTTACAGTTGAATTATTCAGAAATTTAAGAAACCATTTATCATTAACATTTAAATTGTTGATGCAGAACTCTCATAGTATTATGAATTAGGGTATTGAAAGTATGAGTGAAGTGATGGGGTTCATTTCTTAATTTATATAAAGTTGACAAGGTTAAAAATATGTATTTTCAATTTAGTTGTTGAGGCAGAATACTTACATATAGTATCATGACTTAGGCTATTGAAAGTATGTTATGTGTGAAGTGAAGGGGTTTACTTCATAATTTATTTAAATTTAAATAAAGTTAGTTTAAGGTTAAGAATGCGTATTTTCAATATAATTACTTTGACAAAAAAAAAAATGTATGCAAGTAAGTAAGCATACTAAGGATATTCTTAATATCTGGTTTAAATATTTTATTCTTATGTTAAGGCTAGTCGAGTCAATCCACTTGTGCACTTTTACTCTCTATTAACTGCGATGTTTCTTCATAACCGCCCTCTACGCCTTGACTAGATTATTGTTTATCACTTCATCGGACTAAGCAATAATTTACCTCAGATCTGCATACCTTTCCGAGGAGCCTGTAACCATTTTAGTAAATGATTTCTTTCAAAAACAATAATATCAGGTATGTTTTATCTATTTATAGATGCAAATAACTTTTTACTAAATTTTTGGTTTTTGCTTACAATAAAAAATTCGACAAATGATAGAAAAAAAGATAAAACTCATTGTTTTGTAAGAGTGACTTCGATGACTTGCCACACTTTTCCGTTTCAATTGGAAAAATATTATACATTTTTGAAAAATTTTCTTCACTACTTTTTCTAGAAATAAACCGCAATCAATCGTATAATTTGCATAAAAACAGTAAATCGAAAAAAATCCTAACTGAAAAGTATCTGCGATAGTTGAATGATGAATGAATGAATGCATTGTTGAATTATTCAATAACTTCAATTTTCTAAGAAAGTCTCAAAGCTAAAAACTATAACAAACAATAACAGCACTGATTGAAACACAAACTGACATGGTCAATAAAAATTTAAACACTGCATTTTACATATGTTATGTATCTTTAGCAGTGAAGTGATGAAGAAGAAGCAGAAAGAATGCCTTTGCGAATAAATCAAACAAGAGCAGTAAGAGTTTGGTATTCAGTAGATTGAATCACGTTGACTGAACGCGTTGCAGTGCCATACATGAGCTGAAACAGTACACGAAACATTCGTAGAAGGAACGTGATGTATTGTTTTCATAAGTCTAAAATGTAACAATTACGGATACATTTAACATGGAAAGTAGGCCTGACCACTTGCGCGTCAGTCATTGCCTTAGTTTCTGTACGAGCAACTCTTCATGTACTATTTTCCGTGTTGCAATTATTTTCTGAGGTACTTCTTTCGGGTTTCTTGTTTTAAAATTTTAATTCTTTTTATATTTGCAGCCAATTAAATACTTAAGTTCTGACTTGTGCTTGTTCTTGTCATTTATTAGCTATTATAATTAATTATAGTTCTCAGAGTTGTAAAAATGTAGTTCATGCAGATTTCTTAACCCTGACCTGTTGGAAGCTGCGCTTAATGTCTTTACTTGAATAATGAATAAATTCTTGCAACTTGCTTAAGTGCGGGCTTGAGTACGAAAATCTTGTTTACTAAACAATTTAATTATAGTTGCGTAAGGTAGTAATAGTTAATAAAATATTTATTGCTAAGTAAAAGAACTTATGCAATCATTTAATGTATACACAAGGTTTAGTAGGTAGGTATAATATGATTTGTTAGAAAGTTTAGAAAATGACTTATTTATTTGTGCTGTATACTAGCAGGGCTAGATAAAACTCACATTAAAGCGAACTAAACACATTATTCAACAAATCTTGTACGTGCTTATAATTTGTTATTTAGATTAAAATTAATAGATTAGAACTACATGTTTTGTTTTGAACGTTACAGGAAAGTATACCGTAATGATTCATATATAAAACACAGTTAGTATTCAAAAAAGTAGGTCGATTAGTAAGCTAAAGAAATAATAAATAGAATTTGATGTATATAAAACAGAATTATTTGTAGACCATTGCTTCTGGTTTAAACTGATAACAATTTCATAAATATGAAAAATCTTTACTTATAGATCATACCCTCTGTTTGTATCATCTAATAGGAATTTGATTAATTTAAAAAAAAAATTTACTTATAGATCATACCCTCTGTTTGTATCATCTAATAGGAATTCGATTTAATTAAAAAAGACTTACTTATAGATCATACCCTCTGTTTGTATCATCTAATAGGAATTTGATTAATTTAAAAAAAGACTTACTTATAGATCATACCCTCTGTTTGTATCATCTAATAGGAATTCGATTTAATTAAAAAAGATTTACTTATACATCATACCCTCTGTTTATATCATCTAATAGGAATTTGATTAATTTTAAAAAGTCTTACTTATAGATCATACCCTCTGTTTGTATCATCTAATAGGAATTCGATTTAATTAAAAAAGACTTACATCATACTTTCTGTTTGTATCATCTAATAGGAATTTAATTTATTTTAAAAAGTCTTACTTATAGATCATACCCTCTGTTTGTATCATCCAATAGGAATGTGATTAATTTGAAAAACAGTTACTTGTAGACCATGGTTTTTTGGTTAAGCTGAAAAGAATTTGATATACATATATGAAAATAACTTATGGTTTATAGTTTTATGGTTTAAATTATTTACTGAGTTATTATTATAACTGGGCTATATTAGTAATTACTAAAACGGACTTAACTGTAGACCCCGTTCTAACTTCTAGTACAGGCATCATTGTTGTTTATGAAGTCTAAAGCAATGTTAAATGCCAGAGACAACACCGGTACTTCTAAACCGGTATTTATCAAAAAATGTTTTCAAAGAAGTTGTTTATTTTTTAAACTTTTACCAACTAAATAAATTGAATTATTCAATCAAATCAAGGGTCGAAATAGAATAGCAATAGATGTGACGTGTGGTGTTTCATCAAGATAATAAGGGACCTCATACAAATTTAGTAACTCAATAAATACTATTATATTTTGGATGGTTCATCTTACTGTACTCCCCATCCTCTCTAGATCTGGTACTTTGGTATTATAACTTGTTTCTGTTCTTCAAATGACGACGTCAAATATGGTTTGGATCACTATTTTGTTACAAAAAATCAAAATTTTTTATGAGCGTGTAATTATGTTACTGTCAAAAACATTATATGCGTCACGATTCAACTAAATATTTATACACCATAAAAAAATATTTTTAATGTTAATTTTGAGACGCGACTTATGACGAAAAGAAAAAAGAAGGGTTCCAACAGTGATGAAGAAGTAACAACAAAAATTTGATTAATTTCTTGAAATTTTTGTTATTGCTTCTTCATTACTGTTCGAACTCTTCTAAAATATTTTTGTTTTCATGCAGAAAAAGAAATTACTTTTAAAACGAATAGTGGAAATAGGTTACCTCTGACTTCATCTGACTTTTATAATTATAGAATTTCAAACTTAATTTTTTGTAGTGCTGGCTTTTTCGCTGATGTTTTCACTGATTGCAAAAAAATAATACAAGTATAAGGTCGGATTGTTTTAAGAAGGTGATTATATGATCAGACTAAATTCTTTTTGGATGGATTTAAAGTTTAAAAAGACGTAACCTTAAGAAGGAGCTTTTTCTAATTGCCTTGAATTAGAATTTTGAGTATCTGAAAGGTTTTTCGGTGAATCTTTTATTTTTGTGTTATTTTACTTTTGACAAATTCTCTTTAAAGAGCATATTTGTAAATTTTTAGTTTTTATTTTTGTACATAATCTTCTTTTAACTCCATAGAACTTTTCCAAGAATACTCCAATTAGATTCATTTCTTTAAATAATGTATTATGTCGAAGTTTTAAAAAAAACCATTTTTGGTAGACATGACCTTTTCATTTGATTTGAATTTATGCCCTTCATTGTGGGCTAGATCTGGCTAATAGGATAAATTGTCCATCAATATGAAAAGTCATATGTGAATTTTACAATGGTGATTAGGAAGTGTGAGTCATTTGCATTGTTTTGTTAAATACTTTCTTTTACAAATGTGTACATTTTTAGTAATTAGAACATTTAATTTACCTAGAAATGTGGTTTGCTCCAGCTATTCTGAACCATTTCCGAGATGATTAATTTAATTTTTTTTTTAATCAACTGTTTCCATTATGCTTTGATCTATTAGGTCTATTAGGTGTTGTCAATATATATTTCGTAACAGAATTTAACACAAAACTTACTTAGTTTTATTAAGCCGTTCTTATAAAATCTCAGAATTATTAAAGCGATTGCATTTTTGTTCCAATGTCAATAAACAGGTTATCCATCTAAAGCCCTAACAATTTTCTCATCCCGAATATCAAAACGCTCATGTCGAAACCATCATGCGTTTGCTAACTCGTTTACGATATTATGGTATATCGTATTTCATCGTATCGTATTTGTACATCTGCTGGCGTGTGTTCTTTATTTCACAAAGCTAAAGTTCTTTTTTTTGTTTAGTACAAATTATATATAGACAGATTGTTTTTTTAATTTATTTTTTAAAAAATATTTTAATTAAATAAATGAAAAAATTTATATTAAAAATTACTTATTATATTATACAAATTTTTTAATAAAAGAATTAGATTTAATAAAATTATTCTAAAGAATTGTGTTAGAATTTTGACAATGTCAACGACAGCGCTCCAGTGGCGCAATTGGTTAGCGCACGGTACTTATAATCAGTAACTTGTGTGAGATATGCCGGGGTTGTGAGTTCGAGCCTCACCTGGAGCAATTTTTTTTATGATCAAATAATTTTTTTTTTAAACTTTTTGAACTGAATAATATTTAATTTTAAAAATTTAATAGCTTTTATTTTTAATTTAAATTACTTTATAATAATAAAATATAAACAATATTATGTCAAAATAAACAAAATAAAATAAATAAATTATATTAAATAATAATTAAATTCATATATATATATTACTGATAGAAGATGAATATCTTCATACACATAAATAATGGTGATAATAAAAAAATAAGCTTTATATTAACGATTGTCTTTACAAAATTCGTAATTAACTGTAATAATTTTTATATCATTCAATTTACTTAACATAATATTGAATTTTTATTTAATGTATTTATATTTTTTCTTGTTGAAATGATGCGTTGTTCTGAAATGATAGCTTTGGCAGCCCCCTTCTCAACGCTCCAGTGGCGCAATTGGTTAGCGCACGGTACTTATAATCAGTAGCCTGTGTGAGATATGCCGGGGTTGTGAGTTCGAGCCTCACCTGGAGCATGTGTTTTTTTTTGTTTTCTATAAATAAATAAAAATTTCTTTTATATTATGTTTAAAGTTATTTATTTAAAAAATATAAATTCTAAATGAAAAAAAAATCCTTACAGTAAGGTAGTAAAACAATTAAGCCATAACTTATAAAATTAATTATAATATTAATTTGTGAGTATGTACTTTGGGTTGATCCTTTAAATTCGTCAGATTTGATTTAGGCTTATTATTTTCTGTTCGGAGATATTAAACGGATGTCCGTCCCAACGACAGAGATTTTACTCGTTGTTGAACTCCCAAAAAATATTTTCCGTTCACCGTCTGACCTTTTGGCACGAATATATTATGAATTGTTCATATTCATTTATATTGAAAGGAAGCGGCTATAAACTGCTCGAAATCGGAAATAATTTCATTTAGTTTTGACATATTATTGAAAAACTTGTAACTGTAAATAAGTTTTAAATATATATAGGGTTAAGCGATTTTTTATTGATTCGAATTCAAAAAATTTGTGATAATAATTAAAATTTAAAATCCATTCACTTTAGCTGGATGTGACCACCTTTTGCCATGACTATGGCCTTCAAACGGTTAAAAAATGAGTTGCATGCTTTACGAATGTGATCATCCGGTATTTTGGCCCATATTTTGGCATATTTTTTAGTCTTCATATTGTTCTCCAAAATAGCTCAGATGAAATAGTCCACCGGATTTGCATCTGGCGAATTCGAAGGCAATTGTTCGGACAAAATGAAGTGCTGAAATGATTTTTTAATCATTCTTCATTCACACGAGCTTTATGAGACTTTGTCAAGTCTTGTTGGAACGTATCTTGAGCCTTTTGGAACTTGTAAGGTTTTACCCTGAGTTCATTCTGTAATATGCGTCGGATGGTTCGCTAAGATATAAGGAAATTACACTATTACGTTTGAATTTCATTTAGAGTAACTTTTGTTCTATAAAATTTAGACACAAATGCTTGTTGTAGCTTGTAAACAATATAAGTAGATGTCATTCGTATGAATTTCGCACGAGTCGTTTGTCTCCAATAAAAACATTTATAATTTTCTTTTTAAATCTTGGTAACGAAAGAGCCCTCGTGAAACTGTTGTCGAGGCTAAACCTTTTAGTCTTCCAGTTTTTAGCCGCTCAATAGAATGTGTTTCCCGTGCCACATACAGGCACGGTTGCCACTTATGGTACTTTAGTACCAAAATTGGTACTTTTTTTCGTTTGGTACTCATGTTCAAAAAATGGTACATTTTTGACGACCAAACTTTATTGTGGATATTTCCAATTAATTTTTTTTATAAATTCAACTTTGCACTATTTTATATTTTGTTAATTTATAACACTATGAAAAACACAGAACGAAAAAACAAAAAGGTCCAAAAAAATTTTGGACCTTTTTTTACAGAAATGGTACCTTTTTAAACCAATTTTGGTAAAGGAAAAAATTTTCAAGTGGCAACCGTGCATACAGGTCTTCAAATTAATCAAGGGTAGGTTAGGTTGCGGTTACAAATTTGTATTTCAAAGCTTAGTTAAGCACAAATAATCGCCTGTTGTAATACCGTGAATGAGACACAGTCTGTACGCTAGATTCGAGAAACCACCTTAGGAGTAGAAATCCTAAACATTTAGCTCCGAAGATTCCGAAGATTTTAAATCTTTACTATGTCAATGATGTGCGCTGACACATAAGGTCTGGTACAAATTCACCCTCATCAAATAGAAGGTAACTAACCTTGCAAGTGTATGAACTTGGCTATGTCTTTGATTTTAAAGAATGATAGTGCTATCAGGTCACTTATGAAATTCTATCAGGTCTTAAAAATTTTAAAACTCCTAGTTAATAATGGAAACTATTATACGAGGTCGAGTACAGTTTCCTCGTTATCCTTAGAGGCAGAACCCATAACATAAGTTGTAAGGAAAGATGAGATAAGAAAGTGAATGAGATATCTAAAGAATTACAGTAATCATTTAAAAGACGTTAGAATAAACAAGTTATTTATGTTACTAAATGTTTAGGGTATAAGTATAAGTACAGCATAAGTTCAGGGTTCAATCAATTTAAAGTAAAATTATATAGTAACTCTGAATACATGTAAAACAAGGAATAATTAAAAATTATATATTACTTACGGATAAACATTACAAAAAAGTGAAAATATAATAGCAGTAATTTTTATATTACATTTTGCCAAACTGGTTACTTTGTAAAAGTAATTTTCGATATAAAAATTATAGTGGAGTAAATTTTCAAAAGCTCCAATCCATATATGAGATACAATTTATTAATTTTCCCTATAATTAATTTAGTTAATTAAGAGTAACATAATATAGGGAAGCATTTTGTAATAACTCCTTAAAAAGCAAATAATTGGGATCTATTAAAAATTTTAAATAAAACTACAAATAAATAGTTGTTTCCTTTCCATTAAAAATATTTCACGGCAATACCCTCAATAATTTTAAAAGACGGCGAATACTAGCACAAGGAAAGCTTGGATATAACATCAGCTATTAAGTCTTCTGAACGAAAGGGAGTATCCAAGTAATCTCAGTGAATGTGCTATAAAAAAAAGATTAGTATTAATTTCAAGTTTCACAAAATCAAGTATTGCAAATAGTTTTACTACGAAGATGAAAGCTTCAAATTACCGAAAACAAAGAGAATAATTAAAAACTTCCTAATTTTCATTTGCATGTGCATATATAATTTACTGAGGAAATTTTTTTTTTTTAATTAAATAATTAATATAAGAAACTTCAAAAATTTCTTATGCATGGTAACATGAGGTGATGTCTTATTCACTGTTGTTCAACCAGAAGTGACTTTTTAAATAAAGTCAAGCACGCTACAAATTATTTATAGATAGTATTAAAAATTGAAATTTCTCTTTTTCGGATGAAAGAAAGATTGTCTGCTATTACAAAGCACCTGCAATATTTTTCCAATCAAGTAAATATTCATAACAGTTGTGGTCATCGCAATGATGTTATATCAAACGGAAAAAGCTCATACAATGTAAAAGTGTTTTTTATTATTATTTTATAATATATAATTTATATTTAAATATGCACAAATATATTAAAATATATTTATTTTAAAATTATTATTATATATATATATAATTATGTATATATACAGTCAAACTTTAATAACTCTGTCCATTTTTGCAAAGGAAAGGTTCGACTTCTGGAGACTTCGAGTTAGAGAATTTTTTAATTTTTTTTATTTTTGAAAGAAAGTCGAATTACATTTTAAGTTATTTATTTTTTTGCAATCAAATAAAGCACTGAAGTTATATTGAAGTAAAATATTCAAAAATCAGGGTTTGGGACTTTAATTTTTTTCTTATTACGAAGCAAGATTTAAAGTCCTGGGAATAGTACTCGTTGTACGCACTATTAGTTTATTACCCAGCGGGTGCTAGATAATTGTCTAGGGGTGTCACGTGGAGGCTGTGCGACAGATTAGATTGTGGACGACAAGGATTACGCTGGCATTTTTCATGTTAAATGCAATTAGGCACGTTGCCTTGTGTACTCGATTCCATGGGCTCACGGCTCTTCCATTATTCTTCGGAATAGTGTAAAAACCTAAATATGGAATTAAAGATTACTAGAGTTGAAATAAGTGTCTCATATGTGGTTTCATAATTATTTCTGCAAATTAAATTTTGGAGTCATTACATCCTCTTGGCGCTTCAACATTGATAAAAAGGTTTAACATGAATCCTTATCCAAACTTAAAAAAGTTGTTATTGAAAAGAAAATATTTCCGAAGTAGGCATCCTTCGTTAATGGATATTTGGAAGATTATTACGACATGCACTATTTAGAGAAGATAAAAAAGTAGAAGCATCGATGAGAAAAATGTATCAAGAAAACAGAAGCTCGATTTAAAAAAATTAATAAACGTTTTTGCCTATATTAGGCGTAAAATCTTTGAAAAATTTTTATACATAGATATTCCCACACATATAAGTATACATAATATTTGTGAAGAGAAGGGGTGACATGGTTACCATACAATACGTGTTTAAATCCAATCACACTCTTTCATTATTTTATGGTATTTTGTGGTCAATGGCTTTTAATAAAACTTGTTGGAAAACTTCGATGACATAAAATTGTTTATGACGACGCGCTGCTTAATTAACAGAAATGACAAATATTTTTAAAATTTATATTTATTTTTGTCTGTTTTTACGTTTTTTTTCTACAATTGAAAACTTTTAAAATAACACAAAAATTGTAAAAAGCTAATAGCATTAATTTAAAAAAATGTTGAACACCCAAAAAAAAAACTGTAAATATATATGATGAAGGTGTCTAATGTTTAATTCATATTAGCAACTTTATACATTTTTTATCCAAAATTTGACACGAGAGGTTTTAAGATGTGAACACGCCATAAGACTATCTATCGTGCAGACAGTTATCACAGAGATAAATTCAAGTAATTGAGTAAACTTGAAGTGAGTAAATTTAAGTTTGAAATGTAATGTTTGCAAAAATGACTTTCTATCTGAGAAATGGACTCATTAATGTTTTAATATATCTTTAGAGTTATATTCAAGATCATTAAATGTTAAAAATGTACAAAATCACAAGTGAACGGTAAAAATGCAATAACATTTAAATAAATATTAAATTTTTATCAAAACTTAATTAAATGAATTCTTCGGCTTATCAAGCAGCTGTTTAAGATAATGCCAAATATTTTTTAATACTTAAATCGAACAGACGGTCCTTAAACTCATGCCATATTCTATTCTTAAAAATAGAAATGCAGTTATCGGTTTTTTCTTGTTTCATTACTCATAAATAACTTTGAATATTGAGTGTACGAAAAGTTCACCCTTTATTTGAACCGTATAGAATACAACATAATAGAAAATTATAATAATATGGGAACATATATTGTACTTCAACTGATTCTAATCGAAGAAAAGTTATTCAGCCATAGCAATGACTTTGAATGACTTTTATTAGCAAAATGTGTCTCTATATTATGAATATCCTTTCTCGAGGTGTTATTAGTTTCAAGCATGTGTATTCCAAATAGGAGCTCATCATTTTCCTCTTGCTGACCCACAGTATGGTCAGAAATGTATGTTACTGGATGATTTAACGGGTTTCATAATGTTGAGGTTGATAACGGGTTTCATTACAGGTCATTATGGTCTGAAATGTCACCTTTATACACTACAATTATCTGCTAACTCGGAATGCAGATTATGCCTCGAAGATGAGGAAACGACCATGCACATTCTTTGTGATTGTCCAGCTTTAATAACGCACAGAAGAAACCTGTTTCATAAAGAATTTCTGTCACCAGAGCAGATTAAGAACTCTTCTCTAGATTTAATTCTAGACTTTATTCACAAAGCTTTAAGGGGCTTTGTACCGGCTGTTGGGCAAGTTTCACGTCTACTCTTTAATAAAAAAAAATAAAAATACTGGATGATTCGTTATTTTTCAAACAGATAATCTATAATCTGTGGTTCTTTAGTACCCCTAGGGTTAAATCCAATAAAGCAACAAAATGTGATAGATCCGCTCTTAAAATGATTAAAGGGTGACAAAAACTGCTAATACTAATTCTAAATTCTTGGACTTACTATACAGCTATTTTGGATAATGCCAAATATTTATAATCATTGGTTCTTTGGTACCCCTAGGGTTAAATCCAATAAAGCAACACAATGTGTTAGATTCGTTCTTAAAATGATAAAAGGATGACAAAAACTGCTAATACTAATTCTAAATTCTTGGACTTACTATACAGTTATTTTGGATAATGCTAAATATTTATAATCATCGGTTCTTTGGTACCCCTAGCGTTAAACCCAATAAAGCAAAAAAATCTGTTAGATCCGTTCTGAAAATGGGAAAAGGGTTACACAAACCCCATATTCTAATTGTTACAGTCAAATCATCACCAATTTTTTGGAGGTAACGAGTATGTGATCTGAATAAAATGATGCTACAAGCGAAGAAGAAGAACAAGATAGAAAAGAAGAAAGAGAGAAAAAAAAAGAAAAGAAGAACAAGAGAAAACGAACAAGAAAGAAAAGAAGAAAAAAAAAGAGAGGAAGAGGAGAAGAACAAGAAAGAGAAGAAGAAGAAAAAGAGAAGTAGAAAAACTAAAAGAGTATAAAGAAGAAATAGATGATAAAGAAGAAGGCCCTATAATATCTATAGATATATGACATGAGTGCCGTAAGAAACAAATTTCGTGTTCTCTAAAGTGAAATCAATTTATTCAATTAATATATATATATAATCACTGACAATTTTTAATATTTCTCAAAATTTTGTAATTTAAGCAAAATAACAATTCTCATTTGGTATTATTGATAAAAATATGTGATTATTGCCAATACATCAAATTTATGTTATTTACTATATTTAATAAATTTTGTTTTTTAACATTTAAGCAGTTAATGAATCGAGCCAAGTAATGGTATAAGGATGTAAATTAAAAAGTTTTGATAATTAAAGTTAATACTTAAAAAGTTATATAAAACGAATGAATTATTCAGGAATTTATATTTATGTGTCGTTGATTCATTATTACAACTTTATAATGGTACCACATAACAATTTAGGCTTTAAGTGTATAATGCTTAGCATTTTAATATATTATATTTCTTATTCTAATTAGCAAAATGAAATTGAAGTTGATCATCAACAACTTATGGTGTAAACTTACTTTCAGATTGTTCAGTATTGGTGAAGTAGGCGCCAATAAGTGCACAGGCCTTTCTGTACACATCTTTATTTTTATGATACTGCAAACCTTGTAATTTTCTTAAACCTCCAATTTTTTCAAAAATAACACACAGATTGTGTAAGTTGCCGGTTCTTTTAGCTAATCCAAAACAATTACTAATCCCAGTAAGTACGATCTTAACAACGAAATCATTGTTTGCATTGAGTAAACCAGAAAATGGTTTAAGCAAATCATACTTCTCCCACAAATCTCTAACTTGATCTATTGATTCATTTGTTGTTATATTCGTAACAGTCCATATAGCTTCTTTTTTGGATCTAAAATCACCTTTCTTTAAAACATAACTGATGTTGGTGAGCAAATTGGAATCTAAAACTGCTTGAATATGTTTCTGATTGCCGGCAGTTATATGCCCAATAGCATAGGCTGCTTCCAACACGATGTTGTTATTATTATGTCTTAACAAAACAGCCAACTTTTGTAATCCTTTCGCTTCAATTACTTTATCGATTTGGTAGTCAGTGCCACTACAAACTATGTTGCTAACAGTGCGTAGTGCAGGTGCAATAATATGAGGTACCTCAGAGCCCAACATTATGATTAGGCGTGGCACGACACCAGCTTCAACAACAACTTGAATCCTATTATTGTCAACATTTGTAACGTATGATAAGGCCCAACAAGCATTAGCCGCAACTGATATATCATTGACGCACAGAAAATCTGATAACACTGGTATTAAAAGTTGAATTTGATCAAATGCCGGCGGTGAGTTCTTATTATCACACAAATTGATCATTAGCCAAACAATAATACGTAACACGGAAAACGGGATAATATTGTGGATTATTTTTGTAATGCACGGTACGACGTTACAATTGATAATCTTATCTCGAGCCGCAGAGCTATATTCAGCAATTTTTGCTAGAACCCAGGCAGCCTGTTCCACAAGACTTATTGACTTGGATTGTAATAAAATAATCAAGTGAGGAATCGCATCATAAGTGATACTTTGTATTCGTTCAGATTTACGAGAAGCGATATTAGTCAGTACCCAAGCTGCTTCAAATTGCATTATAGGATTAAAAGTATCTTGCAATAATTTAATAGCAATTGGAACAACACTATGATATATTCTCTCATCAATCTTTTTATAAGGTCGATCACAAATCATTTTACGAGCCGCTATCATACCAGTAAATTGTTGATACTTATTTTCGCTTAGCATTGTGTCTACAATTTGTTCAACAGTAGGTAAAGCCGATGATTGTCCATTATTTTGAGTAGAGAGCGGCCAAACAACTTTGTCTATATTATTAGTATTACGACGTTTAAACCAATGATATTCCTTCGAGTATTGACGCACTTCTCTTCTATTCTCATTGCGGCGATGATCCGATTTTTTAGTGTCTCGGATGTTCCACTTGTACAAATTGTGGTTATTCGTTTCCAATTTTCTATACATTTCAAACGAAATCAAGTCAATTAAAAGGAAACTTGTAGGACGCTTTATCGCAAAAACAAAGCTTGCCACACTTTGAAAACTGGCAGTGATGCCAAATCCTGATCAAAGATCACGTATGTACATAGAGAATGTATAAATGACCAAATATCAATTTAGAAAATTTATTATTAAAAATTTATTTGATATGAAGTTATAAAATATTGGCTTGATTGGAATTGCAAAATTGCTCCAATATTGTCGCAATAGTATTGCAGCATGTTCATAAATGTAATTTCTGGCCACACTGTTACAGTCATCTCTTAGTATTTACAAAGCTTTTGCACAGTTATTAAGCAAATCATGCATTAATAATTTTTGTGTTGTAATGCTTAAGTTTCAATTAGTCGGTACGTACCGTAAGAACATAAGTCAAAGCGAAATGCACAATCAACCATACCTGTGTATTTGATAGGAAGAAATTAACTAAAGCGGCGAACTTTGTTTATTTTGATCATATCAAATACACGGTTATAGTTGATTGTACATTTTGCTTTGATTTAACGACTAATGTAACGACTAACTGAGCCTTAAATATTATTATTCCATTTTGAATTCACAAAATTATGTGTAAAAAAGAAAAGGTCAAGCTAGAACCAACTTGAGGCTTTTATAAAGGTGAGAGTTTGGTCAATGTTAATGCTGGAGATATCAGTGAATGTATTAAAGAAGACGGTTTCTAGAAACTTAAGCCTACTTCTGGTCAAGCTTGACCATAGACACAGCATGTGTTCTGGTGTCTTTCGTCGAGAGTTGGTAGAAACGCGATGGAGGTGATACGACAGAATAGGCCATACTACAGAATCTAGATACTTTATGGTTTGCTTCTGTGTATCAAGTCAGAGGTTCTACATTTGGAATAGATTGGCTATGTAACCTTTGATCTGAGAGCTGAGGCGACATTGGTTCACTCATTATTTGCCTGTCGCAAAAAAAGGTTATATGTCAATCTCCGACCGTAGCTGGCACGGGCAGGGTTTGAAATAGGGGCAAACAAACAGCTATAGTTCCTGAAAAAATCAAAAGACTAAGTACAGTAATATCAACATTCTTTATAAAAACTGTATGTTTTCATTATAATTTGCTTTTTTACTATTATAAAATATTAAAAGTTAATAGAGAGGTTTTTTTAATAGTAGGAAATCACAAAAACAAAATTTTATTATTT
The DNA here is from genome assembly GCF_002237135.1 of Teleopsis dalmanni. NCBI lineage: Eukaryota > Metazoa > Arthropoda > Insecta > Diptera > Diopsidae > Teleopsis > Teleopsis dalmanni. The sequence goes on from NC_051846.1 coordinate 174,746,986, forward strand.
ATTAATTAATTGAATTTTTGGCTTGTAATGCTCAACTGTTTAAAATAATTCTCTATTAAAACAATAGTTTTTATTAAGTGACATGATTTCTTTCGTCATAATTGACTTTAAGAAACAAAATTTAGTGTTATTATTTATAAAAATAATATTCTTTATGTATATAGAACGAATTTTCTTTAAAAATATTTGTCAAGCCCTAAAAACCATAGCATTTCAAAAATTTATGATGTAAGATTTTCATGAAAGCAATCCAATCCCTCATAGCAGCTCAGAATTGGAGTTGGTTGAACGAAACCGAACTCGTTTGATATCTTGGATTTATTTTTTGAAAT
>NC_051846.1:174747417-174814502 GCF_002237135.1 Teleopsis dalmanni
ATACATAGTTTAGACTCATCTAAAGTAGATAGAGGCATGTCGACTTCTGGCTGTTTTTTCGCTGAATCAATTTATTGAAAGCCGAAGAAAAACTTTTTTAATTGAATAATTAATTTTTCTATATACAATAAATTTTACTGATATTCAAATAGTTCAAATTAAAATGCCACACTATGATTTTCTTTATACAAACGAAAATAATAATTAAATATTATTATTACAAATATTTTAGTTAAATTCATTTTCAATTAAAAAAAACTTATTGAATTGCAAATATTTCCATTTATTTATATATTATTTTTTATCGTCATCATCATTTGGCTCTTCAGCCCATAATAAATGAGTTACATAGCGAGTGGGGAAAGATGGTCTCTACTGCCTTGGAAGGCAAGCTTGTGATAATTCAATTTATTTAAAGTCGAACAAAAACTTATTTTGATTAAAAAATTTATTTTTTCATGTTAGTAGAGTAGAGCTAACATAAATTTTACTGTTACTTCTTAAATAATTTAGATTAAAATATTGCACTATACTTTTTTTTAACAAAACAGAGTTTTTATATATTAATGGTAGTATATCATCATCATCATCATTCGGCTTTACAACCCACAGTAGATTAGTTGCATAACGAGTGGGGAAAGGGGATTCGTAGTGTTCCGGAAGAACGCTCAGCATGGTCGACAAATAGTTCCCAAATCGAGTACTTATATATTCTATATTTCATATAAGTATATGTTTTTCGGTGTGCATACAAATATAGAATATATAGTGTTATATACTCTATATTTCATATAAGTATATGTTTTTCGGTGTAGTGTTTCGCGCATCGTGACGCCACTACAAAGAGCTTTGGTCTACACAATTTTTTGGCATTCAATACCTTATATGCAGCTTATATAAAGGTTCAAAATTAAATAAATTTTTCTTTCCTTATGAAGGGAATATTAACAGTAATGATTAAATATTTTATGAGTTACTCAATAGACCTATCAATTAAATATTTAGTTGATTACACGAAAAAATTTAAAGGCATCACAATTGATTTTTAATTGGTTTCACTATTTAACAGCAAATTGAATTAATGAACTTTATACCCTGACACCCTAGTATTATTACAATTACCTGGCGAATATATTTCAGCACAACGCAGTTTGTTTATTGTGCCAATTATTTTAAATTAGTGAATAAAATGGCTTTTGATGAGGGAGAGCACATTATACGGATTTATTATGTTCAATTATATATTCTGTATGTGACAACATATATATCGCAGAAGCGGCAGATACTGGTCTCTGTTAAGTCAATTTTGTTAATATAGTACTGCAACACGTAGAGTTCTGTCAAAAGTGTGGTAAAAATTTTAATAATGTCGCTGCTTATATTAACTAAATTGAAGAATTCCGTTTGATCGAATTTTTCATAGGTTGATATAATTTTCAGTCATTAATTGAGATTTCCTTCGGTATTTGTTTTATAACAACAATGCGTTAAAAGTTTATCGAAGCACCCAAGTTTTTTTTAGTCTTTTTGTCTTTCGGATTCCGAAACCCATCAGAAAGAGACTCGGTTGATGTGACTAAATTCATCGGGGAGCGCGATATGTTGTTATATGCTATATTAGTCCAACAAATGTTAACAATGGCAAAAGTCAGTAGAACCGTTGAGGATGTCAGATATTTTGTTGATTATCATACTATAAGTTTTTTTTCTCAGAATTTTGCAAGCTGTATTTCAAATATCTTCAGATGGAAAGTGTATCTATGACAATGACAATTTAAAACTTAATTAGTAAAGTATTTTATTTACATTGAAAGGATTTTTAGGCAAATCAATATAAATTAATTTAAAATTTATTAAGTCGTTTTCGAAAAATAGTGAACTACAACAAAAATTCTTTTTTAAACTATTTTAATAAATTAAATTTTGGCATACAGCTGTTTCGAGTATTGCCAAATACTCATCAGTGATCTTGAAAATAATTCTTGTATTTAATTATTCGTAAATAATTTTTTTTGCCCTGCCAAATTTGAAATTTGAAATTTATTTATTAATTCTTTTTTAATTTTTAAAATTAATTGATATAAATAATTATAAATTTATAGTTTTTATAGCCTAAAGATTTTATCCTCAATCCATTTATATAGCAGACTTGCGCCCCGTTATTTATAGGACTCTTGACATTTTTTTTAAAAAAATTTATCAGGAAAAATGCGTATAAGATCGTCTTACCAATAACATGATAATAAACAATCATATTACTATGAATAAGATTTTAAAATAATATCTTCAACATTAAAAAGTTGTTACAATTTAATTAAGCCCGTATTGAACTTAAATGCAGTATATTTTAAATAAGTTATTTTAACAATTTTATCTGAATTTATCTAAGTATCACATTTTCAAGAAATCGTTAAAAAGTAATATATAAATTGACATCTTAAGGCTACAATAAATTTTCAAAAATAAAATTTATTTAAATAGAAAAATATTTAAATTTTCATAGTCTGTGGGTTAGTGTTGTGCAATTGTTTTATTTCACAGACAAATTATATTTTATTTATGATATAAATTTTAACAAGATTTTTGGCAATATAATTGGTGTAGTATTCATAAATAATAAAAATTATTTGCCCTTAAAATATAAAGTAATTTCTTACAAATTGATACAACATTTTCATTACATTGTGCCAAATTACTGGCTAAAGACAATATTTGTATCAAATATAATTTTTATGCAATATCCACTTAAATAAATAAATAAATGTACCTATAATTACATATATATAGTTTACGGGCTAATTGGTGGATACAAAAGTTAATTTAAAATAATAGAAAAAATTACGTAAATATGTCTATACATTAGTTATTCAGAGAAGGGTTTGGTAAACTTAATTTGTATGTAGTACAAATATATATAAAGTTATTATAAGATATACATTGTAAATTGTTTCTAAGTTTGCTGAATATTGATTATTCAGTGATTTTAGGTTAAAGTAAACATTTTAACTGGAAAATTAAAGCAGTTGTTTAATTTTTAGATATTTTTTATTATTTTTTTTATTATTTTTTTTATTCCCGACATTTCGAAATTGTTTTGACTTTTTTCTCAGATCGTGTTATATTAGCAATTCTTTTAATTATCTAGATATTTTCTGCACTAAATTTTAAAATACTAAATAAATTAAACATATTGTTTATGAAATCTTATAATTTTTGTACTTATTTGATTTTTATTTATTAATTTTTATTTTGTTTGCTTAAAGTTAATAAAGTCGTAGCAGTTGTAATAATGTTAACTAAAATATTTATATGATTCGTATGACAAATACATCAAATTTAATTATAATCTGTAAAATTCAAATTGAAATTAGCTTGCTTTAAATGCTTAAATATTTCATTTCCGTTGTGCATCTATCGGCCCACAATCTAACGATACACCAACTCTTCAGTTGCAGATGTTGTCGCGTTTTGTGAAGGTCTTCAAAACAAGTTAATTAAGTATAAGGTTTTTTTATGGTTTTTTTTCTTTATAGAAAATTTAACTAATAATACAAAAATATTAAGTCATCGTTTTAATAAATTTCGTATTTTATGAAAAAAGTAGTAAGAATAGATAGATAATATAAAAAGTTTTAATTAATAAGATTTGTATTAAGTATTCACAAAAAATTAATACTTAATAAATATATAAATGGTATTATATATTTAAAAAATAAAATATTAATTATAATATATTCAATATAAAAATTAAGATTGATGTCATATTTTGACATATATTTTAATTAATAAACTTTCTTTTTTTTATTAAGAATTTTAGTATTCAAAATTAAAAAAAAACGGCTACATAAACTAATTGACAAGCCAAAGCCACAGAATTATAAGTCATGCCCTTTTGTGATATTATCTACATATTCTTGAGAATTATCATAGCTTTTACTAAGCATATACGAGTATATGTATAGTTTTATTATGCGACCTAAAATTCAATTAAAATGGGTTAGTTAAATATTTTACAACATTTTGTTTACACAGCACGTTATTCACTCAATTCACTCAATTTTTGCTCCTAAGTAAAATGCCTTCGGCGTCATTTTAGTAAAAACGACACGTATCGTATATAGAAATTTGTATACAAGATATGTACAAATAAATGCACAAATTGGTACCAGATTTTTTTAACCGTGTCTACAATATAATAGAAACTAAGACAGGGCGCGGCAAATGTGTCATTTAAAAAGTTATGCATCAACAGAACTTAGTTCAGTTCGATACTCCAAAATTGAAAGTTATAACATAAAAATATGTATTTTATGCGAAATAAAAGGGAGTTGCGTTTTTATTTTTCTATCATAACAAAAAATGAATTTATAAATATGAGTATGATTTCATTATATATGAAAATACAGCAACTATGATTAATATTTTTTTACTACTTAAGTTTATATTATATATAAACATTATAAATGACATTAAACTTAATATATATCTTAGAATACGCAGGTCACTTTTTATGTTTTGAGCCTTGGCAACACTTGAGCCTTGTTGTCAGGTGTCATCTGACATATCCATACGCAAGTTTGAGATTATTCAACATAGGTAGGTTGGAGTGGCGGCCTTGTTTCCAAAAAGCCCACTTAAGTTCAAATAATGGCCCATATGCACACTGGGTATGCATAAATATGATTATAAATAGTGATTCTATATATATATAGTTCGGATATAGTCTCTTATTTGGGATGAAGTGAGGATCATCTAACCGATTTCCCGCTGTGGTGGTTATAAATTTTGCGAATATACCTCTGCGTCAAGATATCAACAATTATACGGATTTTTTTGTTAATATATTTGTGAAAATACTTTAATTTTTATAATTTTATGTATATTTATTATTTAAAATTTATTTAAGTATACTTTTAGAAAATTTTATAATTTTTTATTTGACGGTGTTGTTAATTCCGCTGTGCTCGAGGGACTGGCATATAAGAAACGCTAATATAAACAAATTTTTATAATGGGTATAGTGTGCTGGAATCGAATATATTTTGTAACGATGTGTATTCATGCCCAGCTTTCTAAATGCGTTGAGACACGTCTTTATGTTTACTACCGTCATTTGAAATTAAGCAGCCCAATTAGCAAGAATCATATTAATATTTTGGTTTAGACTTAAAAATAAATTAACTGGAGGTGAAGTGTTAGTCTTGGTCACTTAAGTTTTTGCTTTTGCCGAATTAATGTGTAACTCAATATTTGCTATTACATTTCTTATATCTTTTAGTTTAGTATGCATGTGTTCTTAGAATGGCCGTCAGTATAGTACAAATCCTATAAATGACATTTGGATTGTTTTCGCGGTTCATCATTGTTGAGATCTTTAACACTGAACATACTGTTACCGCCAACAGAAAAGTGAATATAAGATATCTCTGCCGATTTATAAATGCTAGTTTTATATACAACAGCACCTTGACAATTATATATAATTTTTTAATTTAATAATTGATTATTTAAATATTGTACAGCAGTTCAAAATAAATTTAAAAAAAGTTCAATAAACCCATTTCAAACTAAAACTCAAAATTATATTATAAATGTATAAAAATTTTACATTAAATTTAAAATGAGACATATTCGTTCTGCCTTCAAAAGGTATGTACAATGAAAAAAGAAGTCAACTTTCGCTGGTCTTATTTATTCGTCACGAGTGATTTGCACAACTGATTGCAGCACCCTGAAGACAGCAATTATCGCAGTAATCAGCGACGACAGCAATGAAAAGACGGCAACAGTTGCTGCCACAATTGCAGGCAGCCACAAATATTTCAAGTGGCATGAAGCCATGAACTATTTCTGAGCTATTATATATTTTATTTATTTTTTTCTCTGTACGGATACCCATATATTTATTGTTGTTTTTATTTATCTTTTTGTTTAAGTTTAAGTTGTAAACCTTTGGTCGTCAGTTTTACTGATACTGTTTCTTTTGCTTGACAGTCAGTCGAATATTTATGCTTGCTGATGCAAGATACAAGATACAAGAGTTGCAAATGCGATTTCACTTCAATGATAACCCCTTGACTGAGTGAGGTTGAAATTGAATTTTCTTACATTTTTTAAATTTTAAATATTTAAGGGTTTTTTTTGGTTATTTTTCTTGTATAGTTAAATTGTGATTTTTAAAATTATTTTGTTAGAAAGCTACTGTTGTGCACGATTTTTTAAGAGGGCGTCTAGGCGTGAAATACTCTTATGAATTATCATTTTTGAGTCCCTGTTACTTTTTGTTTGTTTGTTTTTATTAACAATTTAAGTGAGAGCGAAAATAAATGTTAAACAATTTAAGCCAATTTCCACTTGTTTTCTTCAATTTAAGATATTTTACAGTTTGCAATTATAATTAGAATTATATTATTTAAATATTTTAGAGTATCCTAAAAATTTTGAACCTGTATTCAAAGTTATTACAGATTATTGCGATTTTTCTGTTTTGAATAATAAACATAATATATATATATATAAATAATGATAATAAATACTTTAAAATTAACCAACCTGATAAGTCTATAAAATTAGCCAAGTTTCTAATTTTGCATAAAGACAACTCAGTCAGGTTGATCGGCATCGAATAACAACCTCTTAGAGGCGGCAAACCAAAGAGAAGTTTTTTCAGCAGATATGCATGCGATCTCTTGTAAAATGAATGTGAATACATCTATGTTATTTAAGAGTATGGAATATATATAAAATACTATTTGATTTTAAATGATTCAAAAATATTTAGATTTATTTATTACAAATGTGGTCATATTAATATCTTAAATAAAGTATTCTAGATTGCTATTCTGGTGTACCAATAATAAATGCATGTATATAAATTGATAATAACTCTATTCCTTCAGTTTAATTAAAAAAATAAAATAAAACTGGAATTATTATGATATAATGTTAAAAAAAAGAGAAATTTAGACTGGTTTGGATCTGAATTTATTGACGCAAATAAATATAAGAATTAGACAAAAATTGTCTGACGAAACAGCAAAAACAGTGTGACGGAAAAGAAATGAAAGAAAAAAGAAGTTTGTTCCAAAGCAAGACTAACGTTAAAAATTGAAATCAATAAACAATTAAATATTATTATCATCTCAGTATTATTACTATTAGGTTAGATTAGGTTATAGTAACAGCCTTATGTCCAAAACTCACTTAAACTCAAATAATGTACCGTTGTGTCAGTGTACGAACCACGCTGAAAAGCACGACTTCTCCATTAACGTCAAAGTAAACCAATTTGATAAGTCTATAAAATTAGTCAAGTCTCTAATTTTAGGTCGGTCGGTATTGAATAAAAGCTTCTTAGAGGCTGCAAAGCAAAGATGCGTTTCTCAGGAGATATGCATGCACAAGTGGAGCTGGTATATTACTCGCAGGGCTATAGACTGGAATCCACAGGGAAGCCAACGAAGAGGGCGCCGGGTCATATATGGCGCATGCAACTTAGCCTCGAAGTTGCTAGGACAGGAAAAACTTGAGTGAAGTCGGTATAGAATAATCTAATAGATAATCTAATTGTAGTCTTTTGCTCCTCATAGCGTCTACGAGAACTAATATATATTTATAAGTGACAGTGCAAGATAAGAAAAATTAAGATAAACTGATGCATTTCAGAGTAATAACCTTCACATTGTTTGAAAATCCACTCCTTTATTTGTTTTTTCATTTCCGTTGAGTAGTGGTTGATTCAAATTGCAACAATTGTTTTGAATATATGCATAAAGTTTACTTTGTTTTGTTTAAATCTTTCTGCTAGATTTTTTTTATATGTTTAAATAATTGGCTGCAAATACCTCAACACATATTAAAAAAAAATTTACATCATTAAATGCCTAAATCCTCATCGAATATTTTCTAGGTGAAGTTAATTGAAATGCTAATATCCTTAACAAACTTTTTCATGCTTATTTGAGAAACAATGCTTTGAAAATATTTTGTATCAAATATTTTATTTAAGAGGTAAAGTAGCAACCACAGTACCTAGGACCACGTGATCAACGATTTGAAGACACTCGGTATTACTAGTTGGCGACAACAAGCCACGGATCGGGGTGGCTGGTGAAAGCTATTTAAAACGGCCAAGGACGACTCAAGTCTATAATGGCTAACTAACAACAATAACATGGAGAAATAGCTGTAGTTTTTGGCTAACACGAAAGGAATTTAAAAAGTAAATTGATACGTTTAATTTGAAAACAGCCACATACGTTTTCACTGTTAGATACGATGGCGCAGGGTCCTTCATTTGTCAACCATCATTTGCCATAATTTGTCAACCAATGAAAAAAAATTTGATAGTAGAACAAAGATATATATTACGATTAAAAGTAAAGCTCTTCGTCCGTCCTGTACCAATATGAAACTCTGTTTGCAGAGTTTTTGTTGCAATACTATATATTTTAATATTGTTGTGATATGTCCAGATAAGAAATCATATTTATTAAAATAATATTTTATATTGAATTGCAATTTATAGAGTTCATTATTGTAATTGTTTTGATTATTCGATTTATTATTTGTAAAGTAATGCTTACGGTGATTGTTATATCTTGAAAAATATAGAAAATTCAATTAGTTTTTTTTTATATAAAATTATCTCGAAATAATTTGTAGTCATTATTTAGAGGTGTGATGCAGTAATTTTAACTTCGTGTAGTCAATTACTTTATTTAGTGTGCCAACTTTTTTTTATTGGTGGTATATTGAAATACTATATTTTTTTAACTCGATATCTAATCAAAAGAAACCACATAATAAAAAAAATAATCGTAAATGAGACAAATATGTTAGCTATTCGTTGTTGTTTGAGTTTTATTTTTGTATGTAATGCCTTTAGCTCATGAAATCAAATAAACTACGAGTTAAGCTTAGTTGGTTGAGATTATAATGAATACATCTAATGAGAGGCTGCATCTATAGGGTTATAGGGACTAATAATTTATTGCAATACCGTGTTAAGGTGATTGCAATAAAAATACCTTAGAATTTGATAATTTTAATAAATTTCATATGGGTATATATATTAGATATTTGAAAAATAATTAAATTCCGACAAATTTCACTTAAAACCAATTTAACTTAATAAGAAAATGTAAAAGAAAAAAATGTATTGTGGCGTTCAGAGCAAAAACCTCAAAGTAGCACAAATGTCAATTGCAAGAGTTTTACAAATACTTCAAGTCCAAGGCACAAATGCAACAAACCGCACAGCTGCAACTTTAATTGCCTACACAAATCTATGCTGCATAAAAATGCACAAAAGAAAGTGAAACTATCGTCCACACATTTCTTTGAATAAAAAGACAAGAGCAAGAAGGTTCGAAAGACATTCAATATATTTTCTTTTTCCACGCTAAGATATAAAAAAATTTCTTTTTTATTTGATAATTTATAAAAAAATAAAGCTTGGCAGGATATTGCAATTTCCAACAAACTAAATAGGCATTTATTGAAATTTATAGAAGATATTACAATATCTCAGCTAAACAACATGGAAAGCTTTGTATTAGGCAGATGCGACTTACAATTGTTGCATACATACATATCTGCTTCAACTGATCAGCGGTGTCATCATTTTTTTCCCATAAAATATTAGCAAAATGACTTCTTGAACGTTCGTTCAGTGAAAGCGAATTTCCAATTGCAAGCTAAAATACACAATAACAATAAAAACAACAACAAAAGCTAAAACAGTTACAATGTTAAAAGCTGGGTTATTGTTACCTATATTTTTTTTCATTTCTTTTTTTGGGCACTCAAGTAAGTACCCATCTTCACCTTCATGAAAAAGTATTATTTACTTTCTTTTTCGTTGGCGTTGCAAATATCTCAGCATTTTTGTTTAATTAATTTAATGTTTTCATTTTGCATTAACACAATTTAATTTTTTCATCAGCCACAATTACCGTGGCTTTTTGTTATTTGTAATGTCAAGGTTCCATGTTCCATATTTCGGCATTCTTTGCCAAACATACACTGCATACACTGAGTACACTGAGAAACACCGATAAACTCTATAGTGTGCGCTTCTGTTTTCATATTCCATGCGCTGCATGCTGGTGTAAGCGTGTATGTGTGTATGTGTTTGTGACAGACAAAAATTAACAACAAAAACGCTTAGCGTTTAATTCATGTAAAATGAAAGTGATTTTTCTTTTAAGCTTCATTTGCTCAATTTTGTTGTTGCAGTGCAATCGAGCCAGAGACTTGCTTCATTAAAATTTTTTTTTTAATATTTTAATTTTTTAAATTTCTTTCGCCGTGGGTGCGTTTAATATAATTGCTCTTGGCCATGGTCTTGGATTTGCTGATTATATATTCATAAAATGTTCTTGGCTTTCTACATTTTATGTTATGATTTTAATAAAACCAAAATTATTTTTTGTATTTTTAATACGAATTTTAAATATGTAAAAAAAACAACAAAATTTTGCTTTTAGCAAAATATTAAAAGTGTATTTAATAATAATATATTTAATAATAATGTTTATAAAATAATTTTATTTAATTTTAATAACTTTAATAGTATAATGATTAGTAGTATATATGTATATATTTTTTTTCTCATGCTTTGTCATACGCATTTAGTTAAAAATTATTAAATAATCGAGAGGACAAATTAAGTAGATTTGTTCTATTAAGAAATCTATTGAGATTGTATAGAAAAACTTAAAAGCTTTCAATTGATTATGTGTGTATTGATATATTACAGACATTATAATTATTATTTAAATATACAACAGATTATAATATTCTAATAGTGACTATTTAAAGCTTGCTATATATACAGTGAAAATTCTTTTAAGCCGACTCTGGATCTGGCTAAAAGTCTGTCTAAAAATCTGGCCAAAACTGAATTAAGTTGCTTAAATAGATCTAAAAGAAAGTAAGTTGAACAGGGGTGTCACTTCAACGAGAGTGTCTATTCAAATGTGTGGCCGTTTTATCTCTGGTCGATTCTGGATCTGGTTAAAAGTCTGTCTAAAAGTCTGGCCAAAACTGAATTAAGTTGCTTAAATAGATCTAAAAGAAAGTAAGTTGAATAGGGGTGTCACTTCAACGAGTGTGTCTATTCAAAAGTGTGGCCGCTTTATCTCTGGTTTATAGTAGATTGCGTAGCCTGTTGCTGGATAATTTCTGTGTGGGCTTACTGATCTATTACTATAACGATCTATGTGTAAAATAACGATTTAATTACGTTAGTAGTTATTTTTTATTTAATTTTATACATCCGATTCATAGTGGATTATGGAAGTATGGCTTGCCTGAGGCACTTTGCTGAAGACTCGTTAACGAGCAAATCGCTTTGCTGTATATTTGGTATGATGATTTAATAATGCAAATAAACAATGTGGGGGTTATTTCATTAAAATGTTTACTTGTGGCTTACGGTTGGCTTACGAAGGTATGGCTTGTCTAATAGGATGCGTTAGACACTTTGATGGAACTTAAGAAGACTGTCTCATCTGTATAGTATATGCTTGAATTGTTAAATTCACTAGTGAGTAATAGTAACTAATGAGTAGTAGTAATCTATCTGTAAATTACGAATGTATTTAGAGAATTTACATATAAATTTTTTAACAAGACTGTATTACATATATAGCACATCCTTTTATAGTTGAATGCACTAGTCAACTTTGGGAATCTACTACCTGCTTATAATGCTATTTTAAAAATCTATTTCGTCTTTATAGTTTGGTTATTTTATCTTCACTTGTAGGCTGAAAGGATCCGTTTAGTCAGGTTACATTACGTTTTACAGGCGATCCACTTAGGCCTATAGGTTAAGATATCTTTAATATTACAACAAAAATATTTTGGTTTAATGAGTTGGCTTTTTAATTGCATATGAATGCTACTATATCATACTATTTATTTTTCTGACGCTTTTCTAACAGGGAATGCATGAAATAATACGTTAAAATAATTTTAAGTTCGTTAACCTACGTGTTTATATAAATTTAATTTTTTATCTTTATTTATAATATAGAAGTGATCGTTAATAATAATAAAAAGTATCACAAACTTACAAAATTTTTCATATTTCATAACTCACATGATATATTTTTTTTAGTAAAAAGTTATTTTACAAAAAAAAAACTTGTGATTATTTTTCTATGTTAATTAATGACCAAATTTGTTTAAATTACTTAAAAAGACTATTAAAAAAAACTTGTGAAATCATGTTCAGAATCTTCAAAGGTTTTAATTAAATTTTAAAAAATGTATAAATATAATATACTTTTGTATGTATGTATATATACACCATAAATTGTGTAAAATTAGATTTTGGGGACAGTTTGTATAACAGTAGCAGGAAATAAATTAAAAAAAAGAAAACAAATTTAATTTACTTAACTTTTCAGTCCAAACTTGTCCGTTTTTGTTGAAATTGGCATTTTTGTAACGTAAAATGTTGATCAAAGCGTTATTTACAAATCATTTTGCAGTGAACCGGTTGATCTAGTTTCACATCACCAAGTAAAGCTGAGCTAACCAATAAACCCCAAAGCGTTTAAAGCACATCACCATCAGCACCAAGAGAAACATCAGCAGAGGCCGCAATGCACGCTACGAGTACAAAATTGAAATTTCAAGTTACTGCAGAAAGCGATACTCGTATCTACGTTCGAGTATCTCAATCTGAATATCTTAACTTTTGTTTTCTATTCTGAATTTTGTTGGTGTAAAACTTTTACTTCATGGTCGCGTTGCTGGTGCTTGGCTGAGTCAATGATAGTGACTGTGTTTACATTTTTTTCTTTACTTTAAATTGGCCAAAGTTTGAAGTTGGAATGGGTTCGAAATGAGCTTCGAATTGTAATGATTATGTTACTTTTGCTACCAGTGATACATATTTATGCTTTTACTTTTGTTTTATTAACACATTTTTATATGCTTTATTAATGAAAAGTACTCATTTTCGCGGTGTTTATTCAAATATTTTAATTAATTTTAAACGTACAGGCTTTTTGAAAGTATTAAAGTAATAAAAAATTACTTATATTTAGATATTAATTTCTTTTAATTGTGAATGAACTTGTTTTTGAAGTGTTTAGACATAAAATTATTTAATGATTTATTATAAAAAATGCACACCTTGATTTAATTAGATGAATATAAATGTATTTTATTATTAATTTTATTTTCTCATAAATTCCGACAATTATTTTATTTTAAATTTTCGATAATAACAATTTCATTCTTTATTTAAGATACGCTTTCAATCACTTCGTAAACCAAAAATATACAAAAATATAATCGTATATAAAAATAAAATGAATTCATTAATTATGTCTTTAGAAAAAAAGGTCACGTAAACCACAAAAAAGTAATTCGCATTTAATTATTTGCGTCTCTGATCGCATTTGTTATATATAAAATTTTTGTCTCAAAAATTGCGTTACACTTTAATTTATAAGACCTTCAAGTATCTGTTAATGTATCGCAGTTAAGTACATCTATTTAATTGAAATTCACACCCGTTATAAGATTACTCTGTTTGGATTTTTTTAAACATTGCAACATTTAACATTTTTGTATACACGTTGATGGCTTGTGTAAATTAAGAACGATTAAAGAATTATAATAAAGATAGATAAATGATATTATAGATGGAATGCTATTCCACTTATTGAATTGTTTTTGAATGGAGTACTATCCAAAAAGATTTTGTCATAATTTTCTGTCAATTTTAATTTTAAGATTATCATACTGCATATTGGTTCAAATATTCGTACATTGTGTAGTTAGACTGTCAGTGCCAGGTATCATACCAATGTAATTAGGAGATCAGTACTTGTGTGCAGAATTTTTAAAAAAAATCTGAAGAATAAAAAAAAATCTATGCTCAAAATATTTGGATTTGCTTAGTAAAACTATTAAACAACGATTTCGGTGATTTTTTATTGTAGATATAATATTTTATTGTCGATACATGTAATATTTTGATTGATTGATCTTTAAAGAGAAAGGTTCCATAAGATCGATCTGAACTGCGAGCATGGGTAGATCTATTTTATCTAGTGTTAGCATTATCAGCTCATTATTCTATTAGGTTAGGTCATTGGGATTAGTGAATTCATTTGCATTTAGTGGTCTTTGGGATGCCATAAAAGTTGTGTGAAGAAGAGAGAGAAATTACAAAAATCGCGTTATTATCTCTATCTCTTAACAATGCTAAACGATTTAGTTTAACAGAAATATTCAAATAAAAGGGAGAAGAACCGACTATTGCACTTTTATTATCTCTGACAGGCTAATAAAGAAACGCTCTCCAAAATATTAAACTCGTTTTGTTTGTACGATGGAACAAAGATATAAAAAGTGATTAATGTATTCTATCTCTTTTTTATTGTTGCAACTTTTGCACAATATATTCTCAGAATCTGTCACCGATTTAGCATTGGTGGAATAGAACAGTGCCCCGTACTCCAGTAAGTATAGGAATTGTAGGTTTGCAAAAACCCAAAATGCTGCTCATTTTATTCCTGTCTAATGTAAGATATAAGATTCTAGCAACGAAGCAATCTTTATGATTAGTTTACAAGTCCTTCGTTATCGCGATGGTGAACGCTTTCATTCTTCCTAAAGCACTATATTTTCTTACAATTTTGGGTTATTTTATTTTATTCTTTTAATTTTTTAACTTTAAATTAATTTGTATTAGTTCTCGTTTTTGATTGATCAATTTCTGAAACTAAAATAAATTTTATTTTTTGAAAATATACTGTTGTCAACAAAGATATTTTATATTTAGTTCTAGAGATATTTGTTCATTGTTAACATTATAGAGTCAGTAGATGTAATAGCACTATAGGGTAAGACCATATACATTTTCATGAAGTCATTTTTACTTAAAAAAATGTAACTTAAATATATAAACTTAAGTTTCTATATATAAACTTAAACATATTTTCCATTTCCTATACGAAACATTGTGTATCCATGCTTACAGATTTGATAAGCGTAGATTTACTTATATATAATCAATAAACTGTATTGGATACTGAATTGTAGTTTTCTTGCCATTGCTCTACTTTTTCTACTCCTCTTAGCAACAGTTATATGATCAATACAAAGCTTTCCTTTATATTGGAATAAATACTTATAATTATTATTAATTTACTTAGATATATTTAATATACTGTATTGAGGATTTAAGTTTTCTTACCATTGATCCACTTTTTCTACTCCTGTTAGCTACATTTATATGATCAATCTTAAGCTTTCCTTTATATTGGAATAGAAACAAACATATGCACACTTAGGCATGACAGTAACATAGATCAGCTATTGAAAAACTTACAGAAATTAGCATATCTAATGTCTATTATTGTCTTACAAACATTATTAACCTATATATTATAATTAAATTTTTTATTTAAAACTTATGTTTATTTTATGTTGGTAAAGGTTTAATAATAGAAATATAACATTTATGTGCTAATTATCACACGATATAAACTTCAACAACTTTTTTTCCCTCAGACTTTTGCAATTCGTTTAGAACTGTTAAGAGAAAGTTACTTATGGTAGTTCTTTGAAGAACTTATTTCTGATAATTAATTTTTTTATTGAAAATTTGAGACTCTTTCATGTAATTAAAAGAATAGAACATATTTTGTTTATTGAAATAATAAATATGAATTCATAAACAAGTACAAAATTCTGTTATATTAAACTTCATAAAGTATCTGGAAGCTACAACTGTTATAAATCTGTAGAGCAATAACTTAAAATTATTACTTATTTAATATTTTTTAAATTAAAAATATATTTGTTAAACAAAAGAAACATAAAACTTAAGCATTGCAGACTGTGATCAATTATCTGTTATGATTTGAGTTTAATGACTGAAAAAATAAAAAAAGTTGTTAAAAGATTTTTTAGTATGACTAACTTAATTATTATATTATTAAGATTTTAATAGTCTCATATGCATTCATAAATATAAGATATATAAGTAGACATTAAAAACTTTTAAAATTGTAGAATTTAAATCAATACAAGTAATGATGTCAGCTTTAGTTTTGAAGAAGCTTAGATACCCTTTGTACAAAACTTTAAATCTATATTAAGGTCTCATATATATGAGTATACATAATATAGTATAATATAGTACATAATAATCATTCTCTTACATAATATAATATTATATATAATATTAATACACGCTAATACTTTGTTAATTATTAAAGCTGGATAAGCTTTACGTGTGAATATATCCTTGAATCAAAAAATACGTGTTGTTCTATCACGATGTGACGGCTTACTTCAGTTTAAATAGTCTTTTCGATTGTAGTAAACTCATACTTGCTAGTTTAATTTATAGAGCAGCTATAGATTATAGTGGCCAATCCGAAAAATGATCAGAGTCCGCTCATTAACAGTTTTATTTGAATAAATAAAAAAGAGAAAGACTAGTTTGACATAAAATTAGACGGACAAGGCCAAATGGACTCAGTTTGTTAAGGTTATCAAGAATGTAACATAAATACATTATGGGGTGTAAAACGTTCTTTTATATGTTACAAAAATATTGACAAACCTAACCCACTTTTTTTTTTTAACAGTCATTTATAAAGTGTGTACTTTGATATAACTTACAATTCCCTCAAAACATATTTTTCACGACTCCTACGTAATCTATAAAATCCTGAACTACTCTCTGAATAATCACGAGAACAATTAGAGTAAACTCAAATATTTTTCACGATTTAGCTGTAGTCTATAGCGAACACACATGCGAAAATTACCTTGTGTTGTGAATTATACTATTGACATTTATGTAAAAGATAGATCTATAACGTGGAATCAAATGTTGGCTGAACAAACATAATTATTAAGCTTTTAAACCTTGAAAAATTAGGTACGAAGTTTGTCTTTTATTCTATTAAAAGTTGTAACTTTTTTTCATAGCTAGGATTATAAGTAGTAAGTGAGTACACGTTGGGAACTCACTCACTACTTATGTATGAGGTGTTCCTCAGTTTTATAATAACAATACTGAGAAATTTTTAATGATTTGGTAATGATACTAGGACTCGGTAAGGTGATCCCTTTAACAACTTGTGGTTCAGCTGTCGTAAAATGGAAAAATGTTTAAATCTACTATGTTTTTCAACAGAGCTTGTTTTTAGAGCTCTTTTAACATGCTACTTACTTAGATAATCTTAGTCACTTGTAGTTGTCAGTAGATCCAAGAGTCTTAGGGTAGAACATACGTTCATTATAAATGACATAACGTAATATATATAAGGTATGTGTGTACTCAGTTATAACTTATACCGGATAAGAAAGTTGCATCTATAACTAAAACTAAATAAATATCACATCATATATTAGATATAGTATCATATAGTACATACTTCTTAAAGGATCTGGTCATCTGTAATCATCATCTACTAATCTTAAGGTAGAACATATGTTCACCATAAAAGATAGAACCTGATATATGACGGACATATGTGTAATCAGTTATAATTTATACCGGGTTAAAAGGTTGCATCTATAACTAAATACATATCAAAAATAAGTTTTGGATTTAAAGTGTTTTCTTTTATATTTTTATAAAATATTTATTTTTTAAAAAGAGGTTTTTTCGAACACTAGTGAAATACAACAACAAAAATTTATTTTTTATATTATTTTAATTAATTGAATTTTTGGCTGACCATACAGCTGTTTCGAGTATTGCCAAATACCCATCATCAGTGTCTTGGAAATAATTCTTGTATTTAATTATTCGTAAATAATTATTTTTTGAGACTGCAAGTACCAGGAATTGAACTAGGGTCCTGCCAAATGTGAAGCTCAGAATCAGCGCACCTTAACCAACTGATCCAAAGCCGTACTTGACTTTTTTGTTCGCATATTTTTCTGGAGTTTTGTTACTATTACTATGAAAGTTTTTATTAACAATTTTACTTTTACTTTTTACTTTATTTTTTTAAATAAATATTATATTTATTTTATAATGTATAAAATTATTAATCACAGATTTACATCACCATTTTATTTAATCAAAGTTGAATAAGTTTTGCAATATGTTACCATTGATCTATAATCTCTTTTTAATTTAACTGATTTCTCATGTAGTTTTGAAAATAGAAACAATGCTTTTAAATTCATTGGTTTTGTTGCAGAATAAGATCTTTTTTGAAATTATTACATGTAACAAATAATTCCATTTAAGCTTCTTAATTTTAATATTAAATTACTATATTTAAAAATTTTGAATAATCATTCATAGTAACAAAGGCGTCGCTTAAAGTTTTAAACGGGTAATTTGTCAAATTAAAAATGAATCTGAAGGCGACATAGAAATGCCTAAACTATGGGAAGTAAACAAACAAAAAATCAAAAAAGATACTCATACAAATAGAAAAAAGTAAAACATCATCATTAAATACCAAAATTTGTATCGCGTGTTTGCTCTTGTGCCCACCGATGTCTTCTCCTCAATTAGTACTTAAAAACATGTAAAAAATGTTTTTTTTTACTAATCTTAAGACATGCAAAGGCATTTAATTTTTTCTGAATGATTTTATTTACTTATATGTAAATGTAAATTATTTAAAAATTGAAAGAAAAAAAAATAAGTCTGTAATTAATTAAGAGATTTTAAAAACGAATAAAAAAATTTGAAGTTACTAGTAGATATAAATGAAACCAAGTATTTGAAATGTAAGGTCATAAATTTATAGTTTTTAAATGTCTCCCAGTAAACTATGATGAAGATGGAAATAACTATGCCTTTGGAAATAACTGTGGGTTATAGGTTCCTATAATCGAAGGTACAGTACGTTTATTATGATCAAAATACTCGTAACTTTAAAGGTAATCGGAAACAAAACATTCTATTATCATTTTTATTTTTCATTTTATATATTTTTATATACTTTATGATCTTAAATCAATTTTTTGATTTTCTCAATAAAAAAGCATTTGAAAATGTCAACAAGATAATTTTATATCTTTTATAATTAAGCATTTTAGTAATAATCACAACATTCACTTTTCAACTGCAAATTGAAATTGTATAAGTTATTGTCATGTAAAAGAGGATATGGAATCTATGTCACATTCTATGTCTTTGTCCAGGAGTACAGTACCTCAATGTTTAAGTGATTGTTTCCTCATATGCCTTACAATTACTGTCGGTAGTAGACATATGTGATTTTCTTATCTTCATTTGAAAGACCATTTAGTTTAACAGGAGATAAAATGTCCTTATGGCAACTTGAGGGTATTAAAATGATAGCACTTACTTTAAATATAGAATATATCAAAAATTTTTTAAATTTTAGTAATTTCCCCTGTGAGAAATTTATTTTTAAGAATTGCATTTGACATTTTTCGCCTTAAATCAGTTGATTTATTCATAATGAGCACATTTATCCTTATTAGCGAATTTAATGAGTACATTTGCCTAAATGAATTTTTTTAGAACTATTACCGAGCTACGATTAGTATGATTAGTTTTTGTTTGGTGTCTATACAAAGAAGTCGAAAAATATTCGTGTATCGATTTTTAGCTGAATTTCATTCAAAATAAGCGTCGTTGTGATGTGGCCAAAGAGATGATTTCCAACGCAGATAGTGACCTCACATTCATCGAACACATCATAACTAGTGATGAGACATGGGTCTATAAATTTGACATGCCCACCAAACAACAATCGACCGAATGGTGCTTCGAAGGTGAGCCGAAACCGAAAAGAGAACGCCAAGGTCGGTCCAAAATCAAGGTTATGCTGACTGTTTTCTTCGATATTCGTGGTGTGGTGCACTATGAATTCCTTCCGGATGGTCAAACGGTCAATAAGGAGTATTATTTTGCCGTTATGCGTCGGTTGCGTGAGACCATTCGCAAAAAGAGTCCAGATTTATGGAAGGAAAACTCATGTATTTTACACCACGACAACGCACCGGCTCACACAACGTTGATTGTGTCGCAGTTTTTGCCCAAAAACTCCACCAATATCAACCAAGTACCGTACTCTCCTGATATGGCCCCGTGTGACTTTTTGCTCTTCCCCCGACTCAAATTGCCATTGCGAGTAACGCGTTTTGAGACCATAGAGGCCATAAAAAAGAATTCGCTGCGTGAACTAAAGGCCATACCTTCGGTGGCCTATAAAATTTGTATGGGAAATTGGATCAAGCGTTGACATGCACGTATTGCCGCAAGAGGAGAGTTTGAATTAAAATTTTGCGTGTTTTTTAAACTTCTCGTTATTTTTTGATCAAATGGTAAAATTGCCTTTTTCACATAAAGAAGATCAGAGAAGGTATATTAAGTTCGAAATGGCATATATAATAATTATATAGTATTTCAAATCTAAGACTGTTCCAAATTGGATAGGATAAATTTATGGGTGATGCAAAGTAAAAGTAATTGTTAATGAAAGTTTAAGAATTTTTTAATGAACGTAAAATTAACAATTTTTCACGTGTGCTATTAGGTGAAATTTTACGGTTTCCAGTCCTTTCATTAAAAAGTACCATATTTGGCTTTATTGATGTACTTTAAGTTGCTGGATAAGATGTAGTTTTTGCAAGTGAAACTTTGTTTTATTTTTTATTAAATCAATTATTATTAATGTTATTAAAATTAATAAAGTTTGCTTTATGAGAGGAAACTTTCTCATCTTTGTTCCACTCTATATCTTTCAAGGAAAATGGATAGTATGTATGTATGTATATTTATTTTCAATTTAAATTTCATTTTTACAATATGATGTATCTTAAATTAATATATAAATAAATATAAAAATAAATATAATTAAAATAGCGACTGTGACACAGTGTCGTCCGTCGAATATAGTTAACCTTGTAATTAATAAAAAAAAATTGATTATAGAAGAAGCAATAATTAATGTAGTATTATAACGCATGTAATAGGTTTTAAATAAATCCACTTCCCAAGTGTTGGAATTAGTATTATAATAAAATATATATTAAACAACACATAAACAAAACATAAAAACTGTATGTCGACAGTTTAGGTTTTCAGACAAGCAAATATTTCACCAAAATAATTAATTAATTATTTAAACTAGTTGTAGAAAAGTGGTTTTTAAGAGGTTTTGCAAACATTTGTTTAATGATTCAGTTGCTTCAATCGAGTTTCACATATGCCATTATTTCAGCTGAAACTCATGTGGAAGTAAAATGTAAAGCATTTTTCATTTTAGTTAGGAGTCCATGTACGTTACTTAACGCTGTGTATTTGGAAAATAAGAAGCTAAGGTTTCATTTGGTGAATTACATCCACGACGAACTTTCACAAACTTGAGTACTAATATTACTAGTGCTAAATTGTTATGTATCCGATGCTTTGGTTAATAGATAACAAAGAAGCCGTATCACGCGCATCTCACTACTCACAGTTAACATACTCGTATACGATTATACGATTACTACTGCATATATGCAGCATACACTAAATTATGCATACATAAGTTTTAAGTATGAGTAGATGAGTACGACAGTGTATCTAGAGCTTTGTCTGCATATCGCCTAAGACGTGTCTTATAATTAAGCTGCAGTTATTGCGCATAAACTACCTTTGGCATCTGTGAAAAATCATTAGGCCAACACATTAATTAAATCAAACAAAAGCAAATGAGATTACAAAACGAAAGCAAATTTTATTATAAAATTAAAAAATAACATAAATTGTTTCAACGTGCTCAGCTGTTTAATTATTACATACTATATAGTGTTTATGATGTCTGGTTTCTCGGTTTATAAATTATGTTTATAATTAACGTTATCATTAATTATAAGTATATACCTTAACAATATTTTAAAAGAAATTTTTGCATTAATTTCAATAATTAGTTAGTTATATGTTTTTAATATTTTAATACTTTTTTTTTAGAGCAAAAAATCAAATGGTGAAGCTAAAACTGCAGCATCCGAGAAATCACCAAAAACTATCAGTAACAATAACAATAATGGCAGTAGCAGAGATAACAACATATGTGGAAAACATTCATCAAATGGCAAGACAAATTGGAATAGTAAGGTAATGAATATAAACCGTTAATTGTTACATAAAATATAAACTTTAAGCAATCATTCCTATACCAAAAAAGTCCACATGTAACGGTATAGAGATATCTGTTTTCAAACATTTTTAATCATAAACTCTTCAGTATGAGGAGTTTGGACACAAATCAGGTCACTAAATTCATGTTAATAATAGAAGGTTAATTGAAAAAATTATTTTACTGCAATTTAATGTCCGCTTTTTGTTTTTAATGAATTAACATAAGTATACAAACTTTCAAGACTATTTGTTTTAATGAGTTTAAACGAATTAAGATTATGATATACAAGGAGGTTGAAAAAAAAATCTATTCAAATATGTTTCAATACAAAAAATTCAAATTTAAAAATGTTCCTATATTTGCCGTGATCGATCTTGTAAGTTCTATTAATCCCCGAGTAAATTGTCTGCGACCGGTATAATTTTTATTTCAACATTTGACTAGTTCAATATATATACATGGAAGCGATATATGGGCAGATGCCCCACAGGCAAAATATTGCAGAAAAGCGTTAGCGTCAGTGCAACGAACAGCAGTTTTGAGGATATCTTCATCGTACCGTACCGTTTCAAAGGAGCAGTGGTGCTGGTGATTAGTGGTAATATTCCGATTGACCTGCAGGATCAAGAGCGAAAGACATGTTGGCAGGCAAAACACATAGGGAACAACAACATCGACAGGCAGTCGATAGGGTGCAGAACCATTGCAGTATGACAGCATCGTTGGGATTCAGATAATCTTGAACGACGAACCGCAAGGCTCATCTCAGAGCTAAAAAAGTGGCTAGTAAGAGACTTCGCCGAGATTAACTACTACCTCAATCAGTTCCTGTCAGATCATGGATATTTCAACAGCTACTTCTACCGCATGCACAAAGTAGAGTCAGCAATAAGTGATTGCCCGAATGAGAAGTGCTAGCAGTGCAAGTTGGTGTTTTCTTTCCAAGAATGGTGATAAAAAAAATGGTTGAAAATATAATAAACTTGGATCGCATAGGAATGTTTGCTGAAAAGATCCTGAGGTTGATAAAAGTAGATTTCGATAGAAGACAGCTGGAGTAACCAGATGTATTACAGTAATATGAAGAGCAAGGTTAATCAGTCTTAAATGAAGGGACCCTACTTCATTTTCTTAAACTTATGGCAAGCAGATTTCAACATATTATACGTATATAGTTTTTACTCCCTGTTCTATGTTCAGAAGAAAATAATTAGTTTCTCTCTAATGAAAGAAATAACCACCATTACTTTTGTTGCTGAATTCTGAAGTCAGCATTTATTTGGTAATTTAGCATTATTGTCTTGTTTCTGGGTTCAATATATAGAACCAAATTTTATCAGTCGCGGTAATTTTATTAACTGTGCTGGAGCGCCTATTCTCAAATTTGTAAAGAAAACATTGTTGAGCAAAACACACATGCACCTTTTTTTGAGCTTCAGCTACAATTGGGAAAAACGTATGATACGGATTTTTTATATATCTAAGATAATTGCTTAATATTTCCTTCTTTCTCTTAATTCCGATTTTTTAATTTATATTGGAAACAATAATTTCATATTTGACGTGTCTATAAGGCTCGTGTTATGCAGACAGTTATATGACGAATGGTCACGGCCATTTTATGCTCGTTTTTATCATGACCAAAATGCATGTTATGCGAAAAGTCACATCAAGTCATATTATAAATTTCATATATTTGCTACTACTTAATACGTTTTGGCTGTGCCTAAATTTAAAAGGAAATATAGATATGTTCACTTACAATTTGACACCAAAAATTAATAGCTGCAATAAACTCATAGATGCTGTAAAAATGTTAATTTGTTATTTTACAATTATTAACAATACTTACAAAATTATACGCCTTTCTTTTAAATCGGAAAGTGTGAGAATTCGATTATTAGCAGTACATAAACTCGGCTGCGTTGCTTCCTGGAATTTTTTTTCCAAAATGTATTAAAATTGTATTAATTTGCCCTTAAAAGGCATAGATGTTGACAATTTTGACTGAGCAACACTGTTTTGACCAACATGTCGCACATAAAGCCTCGTCACCGTGACCATTTTTAAATCGTAATTTCTTATTTTCTATCAATTTCTTACTTTCTCTCAAATATATAAATTCGCTTGTGTTGCTTACTGGAATTTTTTTTCCAAAATGTATTAAAATTGTATTAATTTGTCCCTAAAAGGCATAGATGTCGACATAGTTGATAATATCAAATGTGACGTGACCATGACTGTGTGTATAATATAGCCATAATTGAGCTACTGTTAGTCCTTTCGTATGGTAAATTGTTTCAATTGTTTTGAAAATAGTTACAGTTGAATTATTCAGAAATTTAATAAACCATTTATCATTAACATTTAAATGGTTGATGCAGAACTCCCATAGTATTATGATTTAGGGTATTGAAAGTATGAGTAAAGTGATGGGGTTCATTTCTTAATTTATATAAATTTATATAAAGTTGACAAGGTTAAAAATATGTATTTTCAATTTAGTTGTTGAGGCAGAATACTTATAGTATCATGACTTAGGCTATTGAAAGTATGTTATGTGTGAAGTGAAGGGGTTTACTTCATAATTTATATAAATTTAAATAAAGTTAGTTTTAGGTTAAGAATGCGTATTTTCAATATAATTACTTTCACAAAAAAAAAATTTAAGCAAGTAAGTAAGCATACTAAGAATATTCTTGATATCTGGTTTAAATATTTTATTCTTATGTTAAGGCTAGTCGAGTCAATCCACTTGAGCACTTTTACTCTCTATTAACTGCGATGTTTCTTCATAACCGCCCTCTACGCCTTGACTAGATTATTGTTTATCACTTCATCAGACTAAGCAATAACTGACCTCAGATCTGCATACCTACCCGAGGAGTCTGTACCCATTTTAGTAAATGATTTTTTTCAAAAACAATAATATCAGGTATGTTTTATCTATTTATAGATGCAAATAATTTTTTACTAAATTTTTTGATTTTGCTTACAATAAAAAATTCGACAAATGATAGAAAAAAGATAATACTCATTGTTTTGTAAGAGTGACTTCGATGACTTGCCACACTTTTCCGTTTCAATTGGAAAAATATTATACATTTTTGAAAAATTTTCTTCACTACTTTTTCTAGAAATAAACCGCAATCAATCGTATAATTTGCATAAAAACAGTAATTCGAAAAAAATCCTAACTGAAAAGTATCTGCGATAGTTGAATGATGAATGAATGAATGCATTGTTGAATTATTCAATAACTTCAATTTTCTAAGAAAGTCTTAAAGCTAAAAACTATAACAAACAATAACAGCACTGATTGAAACACAAACTGACATGGTCAATAAAAATTTAAACACTGCATTTTACATATGTTATGTATCTTTAGCAGTGAAGTGATGAAGAAGAAGCAGAAAGAATGCCTTTGCGAATAAATCAAACAAGAGCAGTAAGAGTTTGGTATTTAGTAGATTGAATCACGTTGACTGAACGCGTTGCAGTGCCATACATGAGCTGAAACAGTACACGAAACATTCGTAGAAGGAACGTGATGTATTGTTTTCATAAGTCTAAAATGTAACAATTACGGATACATTTAACATGGAAAGTAGGCCTGACCACTTGCGCGTCAGTCATTGCTTTAGTTTCTGTACGAACAACTCTTCATGTACTATTTTCCGTGTTGCAATTATTTTCTGAGGTACTTCTTTCGGGTTTCTTGTTTTAAAATTTTAATTCTTTTTATATTTGCAGCCAATTAAATACTTAAGTTCTGACTTGTGCTTGTTCTTGTCATTCATTAGCTATTATAATTAATTATAGTTCTCAGAGTTGTAAAAATGTAGTTCATGCAGATTTCTTAACCCTGACCTGTTGGAAGCTGCGCTTAATGTCTTTACTTGAATAATGAATAAATTCTTGTAACTTGCTTGAGTGCGGGCTTGAGTACGAAAATCTTGTTTACTAAACAATTTAATTATAGTTGCGTAAGGTAGTAATAGTTAATAAAATATTTATTGCTAAGTAAAAGAACTTATGCAATCATTTAATGTATACACAAGGTTTAGTAGGTAGGTATAATATGATTTGTTAGAAAGTTTAGAAAATGACTTATTTATTTGTGCTGTATACTAGCAGGGCTAGATAAAACTCACATTAAAGCGAACTAAACACATTATTCAACAAATCTTGTACGTGCTTATAATTTGTTATTTACATTAAGACTGAAAAGTTTTCGGAAATTCTCATTTAAAATTCGCGCGCTGTATATTTTTCGATATTTTAAGTTTATGTAGTTTGGCAGCACTGTCCTTAATTACTATGCCAAAAATGAGCTCGATCTGTCAGACAGTTCGTTTACGGCAGCTGTTGAAACCAGTTCACCTCAGTAGTGCGTTGCGAAATGTCTTCGACGGTCGTACGACCGTCCTGGAAGGCTTTGTACCACTCATAAACTTGAGTTTTCGATAAAACTGATTCCCCATAAGCCTTTTGTAGCATTCGCAACGATTCTGCACACGAAATTTCGTTCGAAACACAAAATTTGATGCAAACTCTTTGTTCAATATTTTTTTCCATTGTTTTTTTCGCAACGCCCTACTGAGGTGAACTGGTTTCAACAGCTGCCGTAAACGAACTGTCTGACAGATCGCGCTCATTTTTGGCATAGTAATTAAGGACAGTGCTGCCAAACTACATAAACTTAAAATATCGGAAAATATACAGCGCGCGAATTTTAAATGAGAATTTCCGAAAGCTTTTCGGTCACAATGTAGATTAAAATTAATAGATTAGAACTACATGTTTTGTTTTGAACGTTACAGGAAAGTATACCGTAATGATTCATATATAAAACACAGTTAGTATTCAAAAAAGTAGGTCGATTAGTAAGCTAAAGAAATAATAAATAGAATTTGATGTATATAAAACAGAATTATTTGTAGACCATTGCTTCTGGTTTAAACTGATAACAATTTGATAAATATGAAAAATCTTTACTTATAGATCATACCCTCTGTTTGTATCATCTAATAGGAATTTGATTAATTTAAAAAAGACTTACTAATAGATCATACCTTTTGTTTGTATCATCTAATAGGAATTTGATTAATTTAAAAAGACTTACTTATAGATTATACCCTCTGTTTGTATCATCTAATAGGAATTCGATTAATTTAAAAAATGACTTACTTATAGATCATACCATCTGTTTGTATCATCTAATAGGAATTTGATTAATTTGAAAAACAGTTACTTGTAGACCATGGTTTTTTGGTTAAGCTGAAAAGAATTTGATATATACATATGACAATAACTTATGGTTTATAGTTTTATGGTTTAAATTATATACTGAGTTATTATTATAACTGGGCTATATTAGTAATTACTAAAACGGACTTAACTGTAGACCCCGTTCTAACTTCTAATACAGGCAACATTGTTGTTTATGAAGTCTAAAGCATTGTTAAATGCCAGAGACAACACCGGTACTTCTAAACCGGTATTTATCAAAAAATGTTTTCCAAGAAGTTGTTTATTTTTTAAACTTTTACCAACTAAATAAATTGAATTATTCAATCAAATCAAGGGTCCAAATAGAATAGCAATAGATGTGACGTGTGGTGTTCCATAAAGATAATAAGAGACCTCATATAAATTTAGTAACTCAATAAATACTATTACATTTTGGATGGGTCGTCTTACTGTACTCCCCATCCTCTCTAGATCTGGTACTTTCTTATTATAACTTGTTTCTGTTCTTCAAATGACGACGTCAAATATTTACAAAAAATTAGAATTTTTATGAGCGTGTAATCATGTTACTGTCAAAAACATTATATGCGTCACGATTCAACTAAATATTTATACACCATAAAAAAATATTTTTAATGTTAATTTTGAGACGCGACTTATGACGAAACGAAAAAAGAAGGGTTTCAACAGTGATGAAGAAGTAACAACAAAAATTTGATTAATTTGTTGAAATTTTTGTTGTTGCTTCTTCATTACTATTCGAACTCTTCTAAAAATTTTTTTTTTCATCCAGAAAAAGAAATTATTTTTGAAACAAATAGTAGAAATAGGTTACCTCTGATTTCATAACTACTTATCTGACTTTTATAGTTATAGAATTTCAAACTTAATTTTTTGTAGTGCTGGCTTTTTCACTAATGATTTCCTGATTGCAAAAAAATAATACGAGTATAAGGTCGGAATTGTTTTAAGTACAATGCAATTAGAAGGTGATTATATGATCAGACTAAATTCTTTTTGGATGGATTTAAAGTTTAAAAAGACGTAACCTTAAGAAGGAGCTTTTTTCTAATTGCCTTGAATTAGAATTTTGAGTGTCTAAAAGGTTTTTCGGTGAATCTTTTACTTTTGACAAATTCTCTTTAAAGAGCATATGTTAGAATTTAGTTTAAGAATACTCCAATTAGATTCATTTCTTTAAATAGTGTATTATGTCGAAGTTTTAAAAAAAACCATTTTTGGTAGACATGACCTTTTCATTTGATTTGAATTTATGCCCTTCATTGTGGGCTAGATCTGGCTAATAGGATAAATTGTCAATCAATATGAAAAGCCATATGTGAATTTTTTAATGGTGATTGGCGAAGTGTGAGTCATTTGCATTGTTTTGTTAAATACTTTCTTTTACAAATGTGTACATTTTTAGTAATTTAATTTATCTAGAAATGTGGTTTGCTCCAGTTATTCTGAACCATTTCCGAGATGATTAATTAACAACAAATTAGCCATTATCTTCTGTGCTGATAACACAAGATTTGACTTCATCTTTATTTGAGTTCATTGACATTTTTTAATCAACTGTTTCCATTATGCTTTGATCTATTAGGTCTATTAGGTGTTGTCAATATATATTTCGTAACAGAATTTAACACAAAACTTACTTAGTTTTATTAAGCTGTTCTTATAAAATCTCAGAATTATTAAAGCGATTGCGTTTTTGTTCCAATGTCAATAAATAGGTCATCCATCCAAAGCCCTAACAATTTTCTCATCCCGAATATCAAAACGCTCATGTCAAAATCATCATACTTTTGCTGACTCGTTTACGATATTATGGTATATCGTATTTCATCGTATCGTATTTGTACATCTGCCTGCGTGAGTTCTTTATTTCACAAAGCTAAAGTTCTTTTTTTTGTTTAGTACAAATTATATATATGACAGATTGTTTTTTTAATTTATTTTTTAAAAAATATTTTAATTAAATAAATGAAAAAATTTATATTAAAAATTACTTATTATATTATATAAATTTTTTAATAAAGGAATTAGATTTAATAAAATTATTCTAAAGAATTGTGTTAGAATTTTGACAATGTCAACGACAGCGCTCCAGTGGCGCAATTGGTTAGCGCACGGTACTTATAATCAGTAACTTGTGTGAGATATGCCGGGGTTGTGAGTTCGAGCCTCACCTGGAGCAATTTTTTTTATGACCAAATAATTTTTTTTAAATTTATTTGAACTGAATAATATTTAATTTTAAAAATTTAATAGCTTTTATTTTTAATTTAATTACTTTATAATAATAAAATATAAACAATATTATGTCAAAATAAGCAAAATAAAATAAATAAATTAAATTAAATAATTAAATTTATATATATATATATATATTACTGATAGAAGTAATTTATATATCTTCTACACATAAATAATGGTGATAATAAAAAACAAGCTTTATATTAATGATTGTCTTTACAAAACTAGTAATTAACTGTAATGATTTTTATATCATTTAATTTAATTAACATAATATTAAATTTTTATTAATGTATTTATATTTTTTCTTGTTGAAATGATGCGTTATTCTGAAATGATAGCTTTGGCAGCCCCCTTCTCAACGCTCCAGTGGCGCAATTGGTTAGCGCACGGTACTTATAATCAGTAGCCTGTGTGAGATATGCCGGGGTTGTGAGTTCGAGCCTCACCTGGAGCATGTGTTTTTTTTTGTTTTCTATAAATAAATAAAAATTTCTTTTATATTATGTTTAAAGTTATTTATTTAAAAAATATAAATTCTAAATGAAAAAAAAATCCTTACAGTAAGGTAGTAAAACAATTAAGCCATAACTTATAAAATTAATTATAATATTAATTTGTGAGTATGTACTTTGGGTTGATCCTTTAAATTCGTCAGATTTGATTTAGGCTTATTATTTTCTGTTCGGAGATATTAAACGGATGTCCCAACGACAGAGATTTTACTCGTTGTAGAACTCCCAAAAAATATTTTCCGTTCACCGTCTGACCTTTTGGCACGAATATATTATGAATTGTTCATATTCATTTATATTGAAAGGAAATGGCTATAAACTGCTCGAAATCGGAAATAATTTCATTTCGTTTCGATATATTATTGAAAAACTTGAAACTGTAAATAAGTTATAAATATATACAGGGCTAAGCGATTTTTTATTGATTCGAATTCAAACAATTTGTGATAATAATTAAAATTTCAAAATCCATTTACATTAGCTGGATGTGACCATTTTTTGCCTTGCCTATGGCCTTCAAACGATTAAAAAATGAGTTGCATGCTTTACAAATGTGGTTTTCCGTTATTTTGGCCCATATTTTGGCATATTTTTTAGTCTTTATATTGCTCTCCAAAATAGCTCAGATGGAATCGTCCACCGGATTTGGATCTGGCGAATTCGAAAGCAATTGTGTGGACGAAATGAAGTGTTGAACATGATTTTTTAATCATTCTTGATTCACACGAGCTTTATGAAACGGTGTCAAGTCTTGTTGGAACGTATCTTGAGCCTTGTAAGGCTTTACCTTGAGTTCATTCTGTAATATGCGTCGGATGGTTCGCTGAGATATAACGAAATTACACTATTACGCTTGAATTTCATTTCAAGTTCTATAAAGTTTAGACGCAAATGCTTGCCGTAGCTTTTAAACAATATAAACAGGTGTCATTCGTATGAATTTCATACGAGTCGTTTGTCTCCAATAAAAACATTTATAATTTTCTTTTTAAATCTGGGTAACGAAAGACCCCTCGTGAAACTGTTGTCGAGGCTAAACCTTTCAGTCTTCCAGTTTTTAGCCGCTCAATAGAATGTGTTTCCCGTGGCGCATACAGATTTTAAAATTAATTAAGGATAGGTTAGGTTGCGGTTACAAATTTGTGTTTCAAAACTCAGTTAAGCACAAATAATTGCCTGTTGTAATACCGCGAATGAGACACAGTCTGTACGCTAGATTCGAGAAACCACCGTAGGAGTAGAAATCCTAAACATTTAGCTCCGAAGATTTTAAATCTTTACTATGTCAATGATGCGCGCTGACACATAAGGTCTGGTACAAATTCACTCTCATCAAGTAGAAGGTTACTAACCTTGCAAGTGTATGAACTTGTATGAAACTTGTCTTTAATTTTAAAGAATGGTAGTGCTATTACTAGGAGTTTTAAAACTCCTAGTTAATAATGGAAACTATCACATGAGGTCGAGTATAGTTTCCTCGTTATCTTCAGAGGCAGAACCCATAACAAGCGTTATAAGTTAGGAAAGGGGCCCCAACTAGTTGAGATTTTAAATCTCCTAACCAATAATGGACACTGTCACATGGGACCGTTTCCTTGTTGTCATAAGAGACAAAACCCATAACATAAGTTGTAAGGAAAGACGAGATAAGAAAGTGAATGGGATATCTAAAGAATGATAGTAATCACTTAAAACAAGTTAGAATAAACAAGTTATTTATGTTACTAAATGTTTAGGGTATAAGTATAAGTACAGCAAAAGTTCAGGGTTCAATCAATTTGAAGTAAAATTATATAGTAACTCTGAATGCATATAAAACAAAAAATAATTAAAAATTATAAAACATTATTTATGGATAAACATTACAAAAAAGTGAAAATATAATAGCACTAATGTTTATATTACATTTTGCCTAACTAGTTACTTTGTAAAAGTAATTTTCGATAAAAAAATTATAATGGAGCGAATTTTCAAAAGCTCCAATCCATATATGAGATACAATTTATTAATTTTCCCTATAATTAATTTAGTTAATTAAGAGTAACATAATATAGGGAAGCATTTTGTAATAACTCTTTAAAAAGCAAATAATTGGGATCTATTAAAAATTTTAAATAAAACTACAAATAAATAGTTGTTTCCTTTCCATTAAAAATATTTCACGGCAATACCCTCAATAATTTTAAAAGACGGTGAATACTATCACAAGGGAAGCTTGGATATAACATCAGCTATTAAGTCTTCTGAACGAAAGGGAGTATCCAAGTAATCTCAGTGAATGTGCTATAAAAAAAAGATTAGTATTAATTTCAAGTTTCATAAAATCAAGTATTGCAAATAGTTTTACTACGAAGATGAAAGCTTCAAATTACCGAAAACAAAGAGAATAATTAAAAACTTCCTAATTTTCATTTGCATGTGCATATATAATTTACTGAGGAAATTTTTTTTTTTAATTAAATAATTAATGTAAGAAACTTTAAAAATTTCTTATGCATGGTAACATGAGGTGATGTCTTATTCACTGTTGTTCAACCAGAAGTGACTTTTTAAATAAAGTCAAGCACGCTACAAATTATTTATAGATAGTATTAAAAATTGAAATTTCTCTTTTTCGGATGAAAGAAAGATTGTCTGCTATTACAAAGCACCTGCAATATTTTTCCAATCAAGTAAATATTCATAACAGCTGTGGTCATCGCAATGATGTTATATCAAACGGAAAGAGCTCATACAATGTAAAAGTGTTTTTTTTTTATTATTTTATAATATATAATTTGTATTTAAATATACACAAATATATTAAAATATATTTATTTTAAAATTATTATTATATATATATATAATTATGTATATATACAGTCAAACTTTAATAACTCTAAGTTCATTTTTGCAAAGGAAAGGTTCGACTTCTGGAGACTTCGAGTTAGAGAATTTTTTAATTTTTTTTATTTTTGAAAGAAAGTCGAATTACATTTTAAGATATTTATTTATTTGCAATCAATAAAGCACAGAAGTTATATTGAAGTAAAATATTCAAAAATCAGGGTTTGGGACTTTAATTTTTTTTCTTATTACGAAACAAGATTTAAAGTCCTGGGAATAGTACTCGTTGTACGCACTATTAGTTTATTACCCAGCGGGTGCTAGATAATTGTCTAGGGGTGTCACGTGGAGGCTGTGCGACAGATTAGATTGCGGACGACAAGGATTGCGCTGGCATTTTTCATGTTAAATGCAATTCGGCACGTTACCTTGTGTACTCGATTCCATGGGCTCGCGGCTCTTCCACTATTCTTCGGAATAGTGTAAAAGCCTAAATATGAATTAAAGATTACCAGAGTTGAAATAAGTGTCTCATATGTGGTTTCATAATTATTTCTGCAAATTGAATTTTGGAGTCATTACATTCTCTTGGCGCTTCAACATTGATAAAAAGGATTAACATGAATCCTTATCAAAACTAAAAAAAGTTGCTGTTAAAAAGAAAATATTTCCGAAGTAGGCATCCGTCGTTAATGGATATTTGGAAGACTATTACGACATGCACTATTTAGAGAAAAAGTAGTAGGACAAAAAAGTAGGAGCATCGATGAGAAAAATGTATTAAGAAAAGAGAAGCTCGATTTAAAAAAATTAAAAAACGTTTTTGCCTATATTAGGCGTAAAATCTTTGAAAAATTTTTATACATAGATATCCACACACATATAAGTATACATAATATTTGTGAAGAGAAGGGGTGACATGGTTACCATACAATACGTGTTTAAATCCAATCACACTCTTTCATTATTTTATGGTATTTTGTGGTCAATGGCTTTTAATAAAACTTGTTGGAAAACTTCGATGACATAAAATTGTTTATGACGACGCGCTGCTTAATTAACAGAAATGACAAATATTTTTAAAATTTATATTTATTTTTGTCTGTTTCTACGTTTTTTTTCTACAATTGAAAACTTTTAAAATAACACAAAAATTGTAAAAAGCTAATAGCATTAATTTAAAAAAAATGTTGAACACCCAAAAAAACTGTAAATATATATGATGAAGGTGTCTAATGTTTAATTCATATTAGCAACTTTATACATTTTTTATCCAAAATTTGACACGAGAGGTTTTAAGATGTGAACACGCCATAAGACTATCTATCGTGCAGACAGTTATCACAGAGATAAATTCAAGTAATTGAGTAAACTTGAAGTGAGTAAATTTAAGTTTGAAATGTAATGTTTGCAAAAATGACTTTCTATCTGAGAAATGGACCCATTAATGTTTCAATATATCTTTAGAGTTATATTCAAGATCATTAAATGTTAAAAATGTACAAAATCACAAGTGAACGGTAAAAATGCAATAACATTTAAATACATATTACATTTTTATCAAAACTTAATTAAGTGAATTCTTTGACTTACCAAGCAGCTGTTTTAGATAATGCCAAATATTTTTTAATACTTAAATCGAACAGACGGTCCTTAAATTCATGCCATATTCTATACTTAAAAATAGAAATGGAGTTATCGTTTTTTTTTGTTTCATTACTCATAAATAACTTTGAATATAGAGTGTACGAAAAGTTCACCCTCAATTAAAAACCGTATAGAATACAACATAATAGAAAATTATAATAATATGGGAAGATATATTGAAGTTCATCTGGTTCTATTCGAAGAAAAGTTATTCAGTCATTGCAATGACTTTGAATGACTTTTATTATCAAAATGTGTCTCTATGTTATGAATATCCTTTCTTGAGGTGTTATTAGTTTCAAGCATGTGTATTTCAAATAGGAACTCATCATTTTCCTCTTGCTGACCCACAGTATGGCCATGAATGTTACTGGATGATTTAACGGGTTTCATAATGTTGAGGTTGATAACGAGTTTCATTACAGGTCATTATGGTCTGAAATATCACCTTCATACACTACAATTATCTGCTAACTCGGAATGCAGATTATGCCTTGAAGATGAGGAAACGACCATGCACATTCTTTGTGACTGTCCAGCTTTAATAATGCATAGAAGAAACCTGTTTGATAAAGAATTTCTGTCAGCAGAGCAGATTAAGAACTCTTCTCTAGATTTAGTTCTACATTTTATTCACAAACTTTAAGGGGTTTTGTTTAATCAATAGTGAAACTGGTACAATAGGACTCTTCTGGCCGCAGTACCGGCTGTTGGGCAAGTTTCACGTCTACTCTTTAAAAAAAAAAATAAAAATACTGGATGATTCGTTATTTTTCAAACAGATAATCTATAATCTGTGGTTCTTTAGTACCCCAAGGGTTAAATCCAATAAATCAACAAAATGTGATAGATCCGCTCTTAAAATGATTAAAGGGTGACAAAAACTGCTAATACTAATTCTAAATTCTTGGACTTACTATACAGCTATTTTGGATAATGCTAAATATTTATAATCATCAGTTCTTTGGTACCCCTAGCGTTAAACCCAATAAAGCAACAAAATCTGTTAGATCCGTTCTGAAAATGGGAAAACGGTTACACAAACCCCATATTCTAATTGTTACAGCCAAATCATCACCAATTTTTTGGAGGTTACGAGTATGTGATCTGAATAAAATGATGCTACAAGCGAAGAAGAAGAACAAGAAAGAAAAGAAGAAAGAGAGGAAAAAAAAGAAAAGAAGAACAAGAGAAAAAGAACAAGAAAGAAAAGAAGAAAAATAAGAAGAGAGAAAGAGAAGCAGAAAAAGAGAAGTAGAAAAACGAAAAGAAGAAATAGAAGTTGAAAAACTAAAAGAGTATAAAGAAGAAGAAGATGATAAAGAAGAAGAGGCCCTATAATATCTATAGATATATGACATGAGCGCCGTAAGAAACAAATTTTGTGTTCTCCAAAGTCAAATTACTTTATTCAAATAATATATATATATAATCACTGACAATTTTTAATATTTCTCAAAATTTTGTAATTTAAGCAAAATAACAATTCTCATTTGGTATTAATGATAAAACTATGTGATTATTGCCAATACATCAAATTTATGTTATTTACTATATTTAATAAATTTTGTTTTTTAACATTTAAGCAGTTAATGAATCGAGCCAAGTAATGGTATAAGGATGTAAATTAAAAAGTGTTGATAATTAAAGTTAATACTTAAAAAGATATAAATAACGAATGAATTATTCAGGAATTTATATTTATGTTTCGTTGATTCATTATTACAACTTTATAATGGCACCACATAACAATTTAGGCTTTAAGTGTATAATGCTTAGCATTTTAATATATTATATTTCTTATTCTAATTAGCAAAATGAAATTGAAGTTGATCATCAACAACTTATGGTGTAAACTTACTTTCAGATTGTTCAGTATTGGTGAAGTAGGCGCCAATAAGTGCACAGGCCTTTCTGTACACATCTTTATTTTTATGACACTGCAAACCTTGTAATTTTCTTAAACCTCCAATTTTTTCAAAAATAACACACAGATTGTGTAAGTTGCCGGTTCTTTTAGCTAATCCAAAACAATTACTAATCCCAGTAAGTACGATCTTAACAACGAAATCATTGTTTGCATTGAGTAAACCAGAAAATGGTTTAAGCAAATCATACTTCTCCCACAAATCTCTAACTTGATCTATTGATTCATTTGTTGTTATATTCGTAACAGTCCATATAGCTTCTTTTTTGGATCTAAAATCACCTTTCTTTAAAACATAACTGATGTTGGTGAGCAAATTGGAATCTAAAACTGCTTGAATATGTTTTTGATTGCCGGCAGTTATGTGCCCAATAGCATAGGCTGCTTCCAACACGATGTTGTTATTATTATGTCTTAACAAAACAGCCAACTTTTGTAATCCCTTCGCTTCAATTACTTTATCGATTTGGTAGTCAGTGCCACTACAAACTATGTTGCTAACAGTGCGTAGTGCAGGTGCAATAATATGAGGTACCTCAGAGCCCAACATTACGATTAGGCGTGGCACGACACCAGCTTCAACAACAACTTGAATCCTGTTATTGTCAACATTTGTAACGTATGATAAGGCCCAACAAGCATTAGCCGCAACTGATATATCATTGACGCACAGAAAATCTGATAACACTGGTATTAAAAGTTGAATTTGATCAAATGGCGGAGGTGACTTCTTATTATCACACAAATTGGTCATTAGCCAAACAATAATACGTAACACGGAAAACGGGATAATATTGTTGATTATTTTTGTAATGCACGGTACGACGTTACAATTGATAATCATATCTCGAGCTGCAGAGCTATATTCAGCAATTTTTGCTAGAACCCAGGCAGCCTGTTCCACAAGACTTATTGACTTGGATTGTAATAAAATAATCAAGTGTGGAATCGCATCATAAGTGATACTTTGTATTCGTTCAGATTTACGAGAAGCGATATTAGTCAGTACCCAAGCTGCTTCAAATTGCATTATAGGATTAAAAGTATCTTGCAATAATTTAATAGCAATTGGAACAACACTATGATAAATTCTCTCATCAATCTTTTTATAAGGTCGATCACAAATCATTTTACGAGCCGCTATCATACCAGTAAATTGTTGATACTTATTTTCGCTTAGCATTGTGTCTACAATTTGTTCAACAGTAGGTAAAGCCGATGATTGTCCATTATTTTGAGTAGAGAGCGGCCAAACAACTTTGTCTATATTATTAGTATTACGACGTTTAAACCAATGATATTCCTTCGAGTATTGACGCACTTCTCTTCTATTCTCATTGCGGCGATGATCCGATTTTTTAGTGTCTCGGATGTTCCACTTGTACAAATTGTGGCTACTGGTTTCCAATTTACTATACATTTCAAACGAAATCAAGTCAATTAAAAGGAAACTTGTAGGACGCTTTATCGCAAAAACAAAGCTTGCCACACTTTGAAAACTGCCAGTGATGCCAAATCATGATCAAAGATCACGTATGTACATAGAAAATTTATTAATGACCAAATATCAATTTTGAAAATGTATTATTAAAAATTTTTTGGAATTGCAAAATTGCTCCAATATTGCCGCAATAGTATTGCAGCATGTTCATAAATGTAATTTCTGGCCACACTGTTACAGTCATCTCTTAATAAATGCAGCATTTACAAAGCTTTTGCGCAGTTATTACGCAAATCATGCATTAATAATTTTTGTGTTGTAATGCTTAAGTTTCAATTTGTCGGTACGTACCGTAAGAACATAAGTCAAAGCGAAATGCACAATCAACCATACCTGTGTATTTGATAGGAACAAATTAACTAAAGCGGCGAACTTTGTTTATTTCGTTCATATCAAATACACGGTTATAGTTGATTGTACATTTTGCTTTGATTTAACGACTAACGTAACGACTAACTGAGCCTTAAATATTATTATTCCATTTTGAATTCACAAAATTATGTGTAAAAAAGAAAAGGTTAAGCTAGAACCAACTTGAGGCTTTTATAAAGGTGAGAGTTTGGTCAATGTTAATGCTGGAGATATCAGTGAATGTATTAAAGAAGGCGGTTTCCAGAAACTTAAGCCTACTTCTGGTCAAGCTTGGCCATAGACACAGCACGTGTTCCGGTGTCTTACTTTGAGAGTTGGTAGAGACGCGATGGAGGAGATACCACAGGATAGGCCATACTACAGAATCTAGATACTGTAGGGTTTGCTTCCGTGTTCTACATTTGGAATAGATTGGCTATGTAGCCTTTGATCTGATAGCTGAGGCGGCATTGGCTCACTCACTATTTGCCTGTCGCAAAAAATGGTCATATATCAATCTCCGACCGTAGCTGGCACGGGCAGGGTTTGAAATAGTGGCAAACAAATAGCTATAGTTCCTGAAAAAATCAAAAGACTAAAGTACAGTAATATCAACACTTCTTTATAAAAACTGTATGTTTTCATTATAATTTGCTTTTTTAATATTGTTTCAAAATATTAAAAGTTAATGGAGAGGTTTTTTGAATAGTAGGGAATCACAACAATAAAATTTTATTATTTCTTAATTAATTGAATTTTTGGCTTTTTAACTTATAAAATTTTGTTTTTGTAATGCTCTACTGTTTAAAATAACTCTTTATTAAAACAATAGTTTTTATTAAGTGACATGATTTCTTTCGTCATAATTAACTTTAAGAAACAAAATTGTGTTAATATTTATAAAAATAATATAGTTGGTATATATAGAACGAATTTTCTTTAAAAATATTTGTCAAGCCCTAAAAACCATAGCATTTCAAAAATTTATGATGTAAGATTTTCATGAAAGCAATCCAATCCATCGCAGCCGCTCAGAATTGGAGTTGGTTGAACGAAACCGAACTCGTTTGATATCTTGGATTTATTTTTTGAAATATTTTTTTTATTTTTATAGCGAGCAGGTGACTTTGTATGATTTCTAATCGACCTTGAGCGTGGCGCGTTTGCATATTGGAATTATTGACATTTAAAAAGCACTAAACAAAGTCGACCGCGGTGACTTTGTAGTGCACGAACGCATGCATTGGTGCCTAGGTTTTGCACTTGTGTGGTGTGGAATTCGTGCAGAGTCACAATAATAGCACGCAAATATTTTGCATAAGAATTTTGCAAACTGAAGACATCGTACCGCCGGCTTACCTCATGGCGGTAAATGTAACTTGATCTCATTAGATTGTATAACAAATAAGAGAACAACTTTTACAAACTATAATTTA
This sequence comes from Teleopsis dalmanni, assembly GCF_002237135.1. Taxonomy (NCBI): domain Eukaryota; kingdom Metazoa; phylum Arthropoda; class Insecta; order Diptera; family Diopsidae; genus Teleopsis; species Teleopsis dalmanni. The sequence continues at coordinate 174,787,251 of NC_051846.1, forward strand.
TACTTATAAAGTATATATAAGAGATGTTACACAAGTCCATTACTCGTAAAATTCTTAAAAATAATAACAATTGAAATTATAATAGCAGCAATATTAATATATGTAAAATTTTATTATTTTCAGTGCACACAGAACACATCGGTAAATGGTCAGAGAGATTCAGCAAACGGTAGCACACATCATGCCGTACCAGCGAAAACATATCACAACACACGTTGTACGCGACATAGTAAGCCACACACCCACCACACCACTAGTAACGGCGTAGTTGCTGCAAATGGAGAAGTAAGCCATCATCATGTCAATCACAACCAAAGCCACAATAATCACAATCACAGTCGTACTAATGGACATCGCAGGAAATCTGAATCCGTCTTATCAACTGACTCGGATATACGTTTCACACGTCGTAAATTGGGAGATAGTCAAAAGTGCGGTTGCGCTGTGATAGCAGGTTTTCTAGTCGCACTTTTGATGGCTGGTATCTTTGTTTATTTGGGTTGTAAGTACGAATATAATATGAAGTTTCGAACTTAAAATGTAAATCGAAAACAAAACATTTTATTTAATAGATACTTACTTCAAACCGGAACCACTCCCAGATCGAACATTTCGTGGCAAATTTATGGTTTTAAATGATAAATGGTCAATGGATTTGGCAGATCAAAATTCTCTACGATTTCAACATAAGTCGCGGGATTATCGTGAGCGTATTAATTTGGTTGTGAAGCGATCCGATCTTAGAGAAGCATACGAAGGCAGTGAAGTATTAGCTTTGGATGGGTAAGTGATTTAGCAAATTAAATGGACTAGATAAAATTAGAGAAGAAAGAAGATGTCTTTGTTCGTCAATTAGTTCGAATTATTGAGAAATTTTGAAAAGTGATTTAGTAGAGCTGTTAAAAATAGCACCTTTACTCCGTTTTCTGGGGGAGTAAATTCATCCATATTGAATAAACGTCGCGTTTTTATTGTGCAACCAAAAATCTTTATTCTAAGCAGAGCTGAAACATTGTTGGGATAACCATCTTTTTTGCTGCAATGTTTGGAAAGTTTAACCTCTATGTGCTTGGTGATAGAAACATAATTATGAATGTCGGAATTTTCGGTATATCAGGAGTTTTCGATTAGAAGTCAGCGCACAAGCACGACTCTCCCATTAAGTAAAGTTGAATCAACCTGACAGTTCTTAGCTAAGTCATTAATTTTGTAGGATGACGGCTCGATTAGGTCGGTTAGAAAAGCAGCCCAGACGATTTTAAATATGCTTCTAGATAAGGATGGATACTGATACATGAGGTGGAGCACTGTTTTCTTCTCATCCTCAAAACTACAACTTTGCATGTCTTTCTATTACGCAGTAACTGGTCCACACCGATACGATAGTACTGAGCAGATTACGCTTTAGTTGAAGCAGCTGACAGGTGCGTTTTTTGTTAGTTAAGGCGAGGTCAATCTAAAGATCTGACAAGAGAGTTCGTCTGCCTAATCTTGCTTGGTAAAACAAAAATATTGTTTTATTTTCAACCTAGCTAGCTGTTGCAAGTGGAACTCCAATATCTGAGAAATATATGTCAGGGAACAGAGGTCCAGCTTTGGGAAGCTCGTGTAGAGAGCTCTTGAAAGACAAATTTAACTGCTTTACTAAATACAAAACAATAAGTTTTTATGGTTCTTATTTTTGAAGAAGTGTTGAGCTTATTCAGAATTTGTGTAAAAATTTCATTTTTAGTCTTGATGTGGTGTTTTCAAATAATTTTTTTGCTGAAAGTTAAACCCAGGTATTACATTGTATTATTCCACTCAATGCTGGCATTGTTAATTGTTTACACCCTTGGCATCTAATGACGCTTACGGGTTTGATTTTTCATTTCTGAAAGTAATTGATCAGATATCAATATATATTTGGGAAAATAATGCACAGATGCATATTTGATATACCAAATATGTTCTAATTTATTTAAAAGAAGTAACTAAGTAACTAAGCTAATAAGTTTAGGTTCTTGAAAAAGAATCTAAATTTTGAGCAACATTCAAAATATTTTTAAAAATAGCTTTTTTTTTTAAATCCGCTGTCAAAATTGCGAGACCGGGAAATCGAATACTATACTATTTTTTTAATGAATTTTGCCAACTTTTCCACTTTAATGACCTTGAATTCAGTCTAGTTTATATCCAGGAAGGTTCTTGACTACTTGGATATACACATCTCCAAACGAGATTAACATTTCTTTAACATGGCTATTTATCCCTATGACTATATAGGGATATTTTCGGCAATTGCTAAGCAGATGAGTTTGCCAGAACATGTGCTTTAAGACTGCACTTGGAACCTGAGCATATCGTTAACATCATATAAACTGTTACTGTATTCTTTCTGTGCTGCACTTTTATAGAAAATATGGGAAGACTTAACGGTACGTAGGCCGTCAATTTGGTAAGGTTCCACTTAACGGATATCCAATACTCTTATAGGATGTTCTGTAGAGATAACAGTCTTGTGGTAGGTTTACTTACAGGTCATCGTAGATTAGGTAACGATACTAAAAGATTGAATCTCCCCTTTAATTATATTTGATCATGATCATCAACCTAACCTAAATAATTATATATTTAATATATATTTTAATATTTATGTAGATATTTTATCAATATTTGACTTACTTTTTAATTATTTTCTTAATTCCTTAAAAAAGTTCTGAAGATACGAACGCGCTTGTAATTCACTTCAACATGATATTTGATCCATACGTTGGTTTGGTGTCAACTGCTGATCTTTTAGCTTTGTTTGCGGAAGAAATAAATGCTCCACAACGCAAATACTTTGCCAACATGACAGTCGATCCAAATAGTTTAACAATCAAGGAAGTAACTGGTTTAATAGAAGAGCCTGTTATGTCATCATCGCCATTAGGTGGTGAGGATGAAACTACAGAATATATAACCACCACACCGAAACCTCCAAGACGTTGTGAACCTTTAAAATTAAACTTTTGTTCATCTGTCGGTTATAATATTACCACTTATCCAAATCTCTTGGGTCATTACACTCTAGAGGATGTACAAGCTGATGTTATAGCTTTCCGTTCATTGGTTGATGCTGAATGTTTTCGAGAAGCTTTTGATTTCGTTTGTAGACTTTTACAGCCACCATGTGAAACACATAGCATCTTAGAACCTACGCCTGGTATGATCTGTCGGGAATATTGTCAAATGTTTATGAAAGGCTGTGCAAATCACTTGCCACAACGTCTCAAACGTTTCTTTGACTGCGAACTGTTTCCAGAATCGACAGGTATACAAACGTGCCATCAAAAGCCACGCTGTGCCAATGATTTACAAAGTAATGCCTTGAGCCCACGTTTATGCGATGGTTATGCGGATTGTCCTGATTTCAGCGATGAACGTACTTGTTCATTTTGCAATGCGAATTCTCTGTATTGTGGCAGAGGTAGAGCTTGTGTGCCGCGTAAGGCACGTTGTGATGGCAAAGTAGATTGTCCTGATGGCGCTGATGAAAAAGATTGTCGTATGTGAAATATTAAATATGAATAAATTTTTTTAATATAATTATATATATTTTCTTTCAGTTTCTATATCACCACTTGCTGCAGATTTATTGAAACCCGAACCAATGGTACCATATCTACCACGTTTCCAAGCAGAAGGTTTTGCAGTATTTTCAGAGAAAGGCATTGTTGGTAAATTGTGTGCAGAAGGCTTGGAAGGTGACAACAAACTAATAGTACGCCAAACAGTTGCTGAGTCGCTCTGTAAATCATTGGGATATGAGTAAGTGATTCTGATATATTGCAGTTGTATGTTTTATTTTTATTGTTTTTGCAATTTTAGATCAGTTGAAATATTTGAAGTACGTAACGATACCGAAAGAGTAGAGGATTATGTGCGCGTTTTGGATCCACATGCACCTGAAATATCGTTTATACGCACCCATTGTCCAGCGCGAGAAGTGTTGTATGTCGGTTGTGGTGAATTACAATGCGGCATTCAATCGGTATTGACACCCAAACAGTATTTATCATTACCAAAAATGGCTTCTCCAGGTGATTGGCCATGGTTAGTCGCTTTGTATCGTGAAGATATACATGTTTGTGATGGCACACTGGTATGTGTTAACTGCTTATAAATAAAAAAGTACCAATTTATATATTATTATATATTTCAGATATCTGCAGACTGGGTACTTACAACCGAATCATGTTTTCAAGGTCAACCACGTGCAACATGGATGGCAATATTTGGTTCTGTGCGTTTAACTTCTAATGCACCATGGACACAACGACGCCGTATAATTGGCATGATAAAAAGTCCGATTGAAGGTTCCACAGCAGCACTTATACGTTTAGAAACACCTGTTACATATTCTGATCATGTCCGTCCAATATGTTTACCAGATGAGCTACAACGTAAACAGGATCATGAGATACAACGACGTGTATTTGTACCAAAAGCCGAAAGATTACAAAGTAAACAAGTGCCTTCATCTCAAAATGTACCAGCACAAAGACGTTTAGCGCACGAAACTCAACAATTCTTTGTATCACCGACATTAGACAATGGAAGCAATGAAAAATTGTTGGAATCTTCTATTGAGAGTGAACGATTTTATGCAGCCGCATCTCAAATGCCACATGCAGAGGCTTTAAAACAGGAACAAGCAGATTATGATGGATATCCTTTACCTGAGACAGCACCACAAATAAATTATTATGATAGCTCACGTGGACAGAATGGAGCTCGTGGAGCTGCTAATCTGCAACCAATTGTACCAGAACATTATGTTAACTATCCAGCAAGTAGAGCAAAGACGGTTACTAAGGCACCTGAACAAATATGGACAAATTGTAATACATTGGGCTGGTCCAGACAACGTGATCATTTGCAGCGTGTACAACTTAAAATTGGTGATATGGCACCTTGTGAGAATATATCGATAGCTACCGTGAATAGTATGTGTACGGAAGCAACATATCAGAAACATGACTGCACGGTAAGTTTCTAAATATTGTTTTTAGGATACTAACTATCGATCAATTTTTTTATTTTTTATTTTTATCATTCTGAATCAAATAATTTATTTTTATTAACACTAAAAATACCTATCTATACAGAGACTTTCCAAAGTCTTAAGCACTTGTCTTTTCACTTTTTATTTTTTCATATATTCGATCCTCATATCTTAGCACTGTTAGCTAGAACTTTGGTTTGTTATTTATTTAAAGTTGTATTTTTATGTGTTCGAGTTAGATAACACTTTCACGGTGTATTCAAGCATTATGATGGCTAAAGCTGCAGTTGAATAACGCATTAGCGATAGACGTGCCTATATATCAGAAATAAATATCTGATACTTTGTTATATCTTTATGTAAGTTGGATTAGGAGAATTGTGTTTCATTATATCTATGTATGTTATTGCTTATCCGATCAAACGCATTGCACATGATTTTTTTTCTCGAAAGCTAGCTTTCAATTCTTTTTGTCTGCTAATTTTATATCAGTAACTAATATAACTCTTATTATTATTTAAGATTTGGTTGATTGGTTGCTGTGGCAGGCTATCAGATATCTTTCATGTACCTCGATTTTTCGCCGTTTTGCTACCACATTACTCACAAGAATCTCTGATATAGAAGAGTATAACTTAAATTCATCTTGTCGAATTTGTATAATTTAATAGAGCTTGTCACCAAACGACAGCGCCATACGTGAGAATTGGACGTAAAATGGTCCTGTACATCCAATGTGTAAGATTGGGACGAATCCGCCTTTTTTTTCAAACATTCTTTTGCTAGAGTAGAAAGCTACTCTTCTTGAATCGAAGATCGACATTGTATTTCCAGTTTAGCTAACTATCGAAATAAAGTCCTAGATATTTGCCTTTTTTCGATAGTGTCTGCTGTTGATCTCAGACTTATTCTTAATAATAATTCAATTCCGAGATATAAATGCGGTTATTTTTGTTTTTTTAGAATATATTATCTTTTATTTCGAAAGTTTTATGTTGTGTATCCCTACACGTGTTTCGCCAAATCCGTTTTTGCCTTCATCAGGAGAACTCCTAATATTAAAAACATCTAGCTATTTTACTAACTATTCATACTATTTACATGTTATTTCTTAATACTAATTTTGGTAGAGTTATTGTCCTTGGGGGTGACTGGTAAGAAATGGTGGCGGGGTTTGGACTGGTTTTGTTTTATTGTTACATACAGGTAGTTAGGTCGACTGTTTGTTGGTGTTTTGGGATGTATCTAAAAAGCCATGATGATACGTTGCCCTTATCGCCGTTGAGTAAAGTTGTGGCCTGATGTTTATGTATTTCAATGCTCTCTGCCGTTTCTAATTTCCAGCTATCCCTTACATTTTTGATTATTTGGGCGTTATCCCTGTTGATGTGGTGATTTTCCTTTACTATATGTCTGGCGACATTTGATTTTATGTGGGGGTTTATTTTTTTCGGTGCTTCTCTTGCTTTCTTTAGGTGTTCTTCACGTCTTACTGATAAGGGTCTTTTTGTTTGTCCGATGTATATTTTGTTGCAGGAGCCACATTTTATTTTGTATACTCCGCATTTTTCGAATGGGTCAATTGGGTCTTTTGCGGATGGTAATAGGTTTTCGAGTTGGTGTGGCCTACTTGAGTGAACTAAGTCGATATTGAACTGCTTTAACTTGGATTTTAGACATTTGGAGACGGTGTTGTTGTATACTACGGCGACTCTTCTTTGTTTTGGTTTTTCTGCTGTTAACGTCGTCATGTTCCTGGACTGTAGTTGCTGTAGTTTTTTTATGATTCTATCGATGGTGTTCTGAGGGTATCCGTTGATGTCCGCTATTTCCTTAATGTATGTGGTTTCTTCATGGATGGCTGCTTGTGTAAGGGGTAATGTGAGCATTCTATGTATCATGTGATGAAAGGCAACCATTTTATGTTCAAATGAATGGTTTGAATTGTTGGTTATGATACGTTTTGTACTCGTTGGTTTCCTGTAGATGCTAAATTCGAAAATACCGTTTTTGTGTTGTGTAAGTAGGTCTAAGAATAGTAGGCAGCCGTTGTTTTCTCGTTCGTGTGTGAGTTCGATGTTCCTGTGTGCACTGTTGAGATTCTCTAAAGTTTCTTGTAGCTTGTTTTTCCTTATGATTACGAATACATCATCTACATATCTGACCATACTCTTGATAAATTGTTTTCTTTTAAGCTGGACTCTAGTCTGCTCATGAACAATTCGCTTAAGAGGGATGATAAGGGGTTACCCATAGGGGCGTCTTTTTTTGTTTAAAGAATCTGCCTCTGAAGGTGTAGTAATTTTCCTCCATGCTAGTTGCGTTAGCTGGATGTGATTCATTATTTTAATTTTGCTGACTTTCTTTTTGAGGAGCTCTTCTTCAAGGATCCTTAAAGCTTCTTTCACGTTAACACTTGGGTATAATGCTTTTACGTCGAATGAAACTGTTTCTTCATCTCCTATGATGTTTTCCAATTTTAGTTTTTCTGCGAATTCTTTGGGGTACTTTACAGAAAACTGTTAGAGCTGCATAGGACACAGGTTAGTTCCTTTACCAACCATTTGGAGATGCGTTGGCATGGGGATCTGTCTGCTCTTATAATCTCTCTCATTTCTTTTGCAGGTTTGTGAATCTTTGGTAAGGCTTTGAACCGTGGAAGTGAGGGTACGGGTTCCTTCATTTGTTTCTTATCAAAATCTAAAAATTTTGAGCATTTTTCGACGAGTTTGTTGGTTCTGTAGAGACCGTTATCAATTTTTTCTTGGACTCTCTGGTCGTATTCGTCTTTTTTCATTATGACTAATGCTCAAAATTTTTAGATTTTGATAAGAAACAAATGAAGGAACCTGCACCCTCACTTCCACGGTTCAAAGCCTTACCAAAGATTCACAAACCTGCAAAAGAAATGAGAGAGATTATAAGAGCAGACAGATCCCCATGCCAACGCATCTCCAAATGGTTGGTAAAGGAACTAACCTGTATCCTATGCAGCTCTAACAGTTTTTCTGTAAAGAACCCCAAAGAATTCGCAGAAAAACTAAAATTGGAAAACATCACAAGAGATGAAGAAACAGTATCATTCGACGTAAAAGCATTATACCCAAGTGTTAACGTGAAAGAAGCTATAAGGATCCTTGAAGAAGAGCTCCTCAAAAAGAAAGTCAACAAAATTAAAATAATGAATTACATCCAGCTAACGCAACTCTGCATGGAGGAAAATTACTTCACCTTCAGAGGCAGATTTTTTAAACAAAAAAAAGACGCCCCTATGGGTAACCCCTTATCATCCCTCTTAAGCGAATTGTTCATGAGCAGACTAGAGTCCAGCTTAAAAGAAAACAACAATTTACCAAGAGTATGGATCAGATATGTAGATGATGTATTCGTAATCATAAGGAAAAACAAGCTACAAGAAACTTTAGAGAATCTCAACAGTGCACACAGGAACATCGAACTCACACACGAACGAGAAAACAACGGCTGCCTACTATTCTTAGACCTACTTACACAACACAAAAACGGTATTTTCGAATTTAGCATCTACAGGAAACCAACGAGTACAAAACGTATCATAACCAACAATTCAAACCATTCATTTGAACATAAAATGGTTGCCTTTCATCACATGATACATAGAATGCTCACATTACCCCTTACACAAGCAGCCATCCATGAAGAAACCACATACATTAAGGAAATAGCGGACATCAACGGATACCCTCAGAACACCATCGATAGAATCATAAAAAAGCTACAGCAGCTACAGTCCAGGAACATGACGACGTTGACAGCAGAAAAACCAAAACAAAGAAGAGTCGCCGTAGTATACAACAATACCGTCTCCAAATGTCTAAAATCCAAGTTAAAGCAGTTCAATATCGACTTAGTTCACTCAAGTAGGCCACACCAACTCGAAAACCTATTACCATCCGCAAAAGACCCAATTGACCCATTCGAAAAATGCAGAGTATACAAAATAAAATGTGGCTCCTGCAACAAAATATACATCGGACAAACAAAAAGACCCTTATCAGTAAGACGTGAAGAACACCTAAAGAAAGCAAGAGAAGCACCGAAAAAAATAAACCCCCACATAAAATCAAATGTCGCCAGACATATAGTAAAGAAAAATCACCACATCAACAGGGATAACGCCCAAATAATCAAAAATGTAAGGGATAGCTGGAAATTAGAAACGGCAGAGAGCATTGAAATACATAAACATCAGGCCACAACTTTACTCAACGGCGATAAGGGCAACGTATCATCATGGCTTTTTAGATACATCCCAAAACACCAACAAACAGTCGACCTAACTACCTGTATGTAACAATAAATCAAAACCAGTCCAAACCCCGCCACCATTTCTTACCAGTCACCCCCAAGGACAATAACTCTACCAAAATTAGTATTAAGAAATAACATGTAAATAGTATGAATAGTTAGTAAAATAGCTAGATGTTTTTAATATTAGGAATTCTCCTGATGAAGGCAAAAGCGGATTTGCCGAAACACGTGTAGGGATACACAACATAAAACTTTCGAAATAAAAGATAATATATTCTAAAAAAACAAAAATAACCGTATTTAAATATTTTCGAAGTAACGACTCAAAAGTTAAAACAAAAATAAATCCGAGATATAGTTGAAAATATTTTAAAAATATTTTTATTAAATTAAGTTTACTTAATTATTACATTCAAATATATACTTTGAGACATTTATCCATTTATGTGTTTACACTCTATACAGTAATTACATCAAATATATAGTATATTTTAAAACATTTATCTTTTTATGAGTACACAGTTTATGAGTTTACATTTAGAAATATATAGTGCTAATATATTGTGTATTGCGGACACAATTTTTCTTAAATTAAAAACTTTAAAATTTTTGAAATAAATATTATAAGAAATTATAATAAAATACTAGCATTACTATTGCAATAAAATACAATAAAATTAAGTTTTTGCAATCGAAGGCTCTGTAGAAGCATTGCAAAGTAGTGACCGTAAGCGTTTTGGCTTTGGTTTAATGAATACATCGTTATCGTTGGGTTGTTTTAAAGCAGGCCGAATTAGTTCATTAGAAGAGTAGAAATTCGTGTTTCCCTGCTTTGCATTTAAGTCGTCGGGTCTTTGATGTCCACAATTCCCGCAATGAAATTTTGATCTTGATATTTTAAAGCCGCAACTTTTTAACTTTTTGTAAATGTGTTTGTTGGGAACTTTAAATACAACTTGTACATAAAATGAAATTTTAGGCTGGGGATATAAAATTAAATAGTTCTCCAATAGATGTTTCTCAAATATGTATCCGTCTCCATTGGTGATATGATATAAATGTTGTTTTTCCGGTACAATTTTAAAAGTTTTCATAACTAAAATTAAAACAGAATTTGTTAGACAATATTTATATAGATTTTATTTAAAGTGAATTTACCTTTTTTTCTAATAGTTTCATAGCTAGTTCCAGCTTTAAAAATAAATAGTCGCATTTGATTACGATAATAAATTTTCATATTATTTATTATAGAAGGCATTTCTGTAAAATTTTTTAATGTTTAATGCCAAACGTCTGAATATAAAATAAAGATTTATTTAACCAATATGTGTGTTCAGACCGAGAATTTAATGTACCAGGTATAAATGTTACATGTACTGTGTTGAATATTTGATGTGCAGGTAGAAGTTGTGAGTTCGCTACCTTGAGAGGTTTTCGCGGATTTGGAAATATTCACTAATTGCAAAAACTATTGCCTGTGCATAAATATACTACGCTAATAAATGCATTGATTTTAGAAACACTGAGTAAACCTTTTTAAATTTCACTGGAAAGTATAAAACAAACAGGCAAAATATTTGAAACTATATACCTTATTCACAAAAATTTATATGTATATAACATCACAACTTTAGTTAATATATACAGCTATGCTACATTAAAGTAAATAGCTAATCTCTTTCACATTTAAACATTGTACTACCGTTAAACAAAACTGATTGGAATATTGTTTTTAATAACAACTTTTTTATTCTTTTTTTTTTAATTTTAGCAAGAGGAATACTCAGGAGCACCAGTTCAATGCCTGATACCAGGCACAAATCAATGGGCACTGATTGGTGTTTCATCCTGGAGAATTGCCTGTGCAGCGTCGGGAGTTGAAAGGCCACGAATGTATGATAAAATTACATCGAATGCTGCATGGATAAGGGAAACAGTAAATTCAACATAGATATAAATAATAATGATAATAATCATTTAAAGTGTATATTATATCATATACTTCAGTTGTATTTTGTGTGCTTGTGTCAACAATATTAAAATATTATTACATCATCATTATTATTATTATTAGTTGTTATTATATTATATATTGAACAAAAAGTATTGTGTGAATCTGTGTGTTTGAGTACATATATTAGTCTTAATAATAAGTAGTTTTATAATATTTAATACTATTAAATCTTTTATGTTTAAAAACAACTTAATTTATTAACAAACTTTTTTAATAAAATGTTTTTAAAGTATATATATTGTGTATTTATATAGTTAACCGCAGCTAATATAAATTGTCACAAAACACAATTTTGAAGAAACCTAATTGTTGTTGTAACAAACGTGTAGATATATAATTATTATAACTGTGATATATAATAATTGTACACATAATATATAATTGTAATTTTATATATATATTAGGTTATATAAATCGTGCAGATTTATATAATTGGCAACATGGAAGGAATTACAAATACGCATATATAAGTTAGGATACGGTTGGATAATGGAAAAATGAGAAGAAAAAAAATTGTTTAGGATTAAGGCTGAGTATGCGGGTCTCTTTCCGGCATCATTTGACAATCACGACCACCAAGTATACGCCACCACTTCCAACATAGACTATACCAACGCGTATATGCTATATTGTGACAAGGTTACAGTGTTCAGCTCAATCGAACTTACTAGCAATAGAATAGCGCATTAGCTCTTAATCTGTTGCTGTAGATTTGGGAGATAGATTTTGAAAAATCGTTTCAGTAACTGTTTGATATGAATATAAGTTTGTTTAAGTCATTGTTTTCATGTTTTTTTAAAATTTTGTTATGAATTTTAAACACATATTAATGCAATATTGTGTTTTGAATAAAGTTTATAATTATTAAATAAATATATATAAAAAATAAACAAATTATAAATGTCACAAAAAAAATTTAAAAATTGAAATAAATAAATAAATATGTATAATCAAATTTTATGAAATGAAAAGTAAAATTAAAAGAATAAATAAAAACTAAACCTACCTTTTGCTCAAGCATTTACATGGTATACTTTCCATTTTTGTTCCGTTTCAGTTATTTCCAAACTATATTGTACCCGATCAGCAATACAATTTTCTTCATTCTTGTAAAAATCCCAAATTTTTGGTATTATTTTAAAAGCAGTGCTAAAATTAAAAAAAATTATATTGTAATATTATATATAATAATTATTATATAGGCTATTTTACTAAGTATTTGTTTGCTCTAGCTTATTGCAGCCATTTTCATATTCCTTTAATAGTTCATCATGCTTTTGTAGTAGTTCTTCATGATTTACTGGTTCACCACATTTACAAATGTGGCTACGTATCTTTGCAAAGATAGGTTCTTCAGTCCATAATTTAGCTATTTGTGTGGGCTCAAGTTCTACCGCTTTTCCATTAATAAGACGTACTTGCCAAGTTTCTTTGATATTTGGTGTATTTGGATTATATACTTCAGGAAAGAACATTGTTAAAGCTACATTAGGATTTGCTATTATGTTGTGATATTTCCTTGTGTTACGTTCGGTTACAAAACAAATTGAATTATCCACAAGTCCCCGATATGCAACTGATCGGTTTAATATGTGAAATTCTCTGTTGGGAATTTAATTAATATAAAATAATATTTTACTTGTAATTACGTACTTACTTATCCATTGTAGCAATATTCATTATAATTGACGTCGAATTAATTCTTTCAATAATACTTTTGAACATATCCAGTGGTTCGGCTGGTACATGCTTTATTATGGTTAATTTCGAAATATGCTATAATAATGTATAATTAATATATTATATAGTTTTAGATACATCATCGCATAACTTACTGTCATATTTAATTGAAATGTAAAAAACAAATATGTGATTTTATTTGTGCTTCAGCTGTGAATATAAATGTAATAATATTAATAATTATTAAGCAAATAAAAAGTTTTAGTTTACAATATTATACAAAAATCAATGTTATGTATAAGTTATAGCAATTATAATAAATAATTTATATATTAATTGTTAAATATTAATTTTATATTAATAAATTGAAATGAAACATTAATTTTATATTAATAAAAAATTCAAATGAAATATGTATTTTGAAACGTCATTACATTAGACAAAAGTGCAACCATGACTTTGTGGAGACTTGTCAAATGAAATTGACATTTCTTTCCGCACGACTGCAATAAAAAAAAATCTCAATGAAAAGACAAACAAAATGAAAAACTAGGAAAATATTATAATTGTAGTAATAGTGAAATTATTTAAATAAACGTCAATAGATAATGAATAACTTTTTTTTAAAATAATGATGTGACGTGAAAGCTAATGAAAAAAGAAACCAAAAGTAATAAAGATGTCTTCAATACTTGATATGTCACCCGGTAAACCAGATTACTGGTCAGAAATTAGTAATTTTCTGTTGAAGCATTTTATTACAAATGAACGGTTTGATGTGATTTTAATGCAAAATGTTAATTTCAATTACCTGACAAATGCTCTCTTTTGGATATTGTTAAGTTTCTCTGGTGGCTTTGCAGGATTTTTCAAAGTTTTCGAAGTAAGCTCTAGTTGCAACACAATTTTTTTTCTTATGTATACCAATGTTGATAAGTGCAATTTATGCTTTAAGTTTATCTATTTTTGTGCAGCTAAAAATAAAGTGCAAGGTGTAAATTTTTGTTTTTGCCTAAATTTACTCTCAATTATGTATGCTTAACTTCCATATGCCAAATACAATCAGCTGCCATAAGGGAGGAGAAAAACAGGTGTTCTGTAATTATAGTAGCAAGCTGTGCGGAAAAGATATAAGTGGATGTATTTATTTTTTATAGCAGTTAAAATCATTTTTGGAGAATCGTTAAAGCGTTAAATTTTTTTTAATTTGAATTTAAATTTCAATTAAGCAAATAATAAGAAAAAAACATATATGTAATTGTTTAAATATGCACAAACAAATTATTTTGTATAATTATTAAAATTTTAAATTATTTTTAAATAATTTAAAAATATTTTCTGTAATTTTTTTATATATATTTGCAGGTCTTTTTAAAATCTTCTAATATCAAATATTATAAACGCAAACAGTTTGTGCGTTCAATATGGAATATTGCATTCTACGCTGCTTGTTCTTTGTTCTTATACTTTTATAATCAATTCATGATATTGCCGCAGCTATCGAAAAATCAAGGACGTTATTCGCTATTTTATTCTTCAGAGAATTTAATATTCTTTAAATCACAACAATGTGAAAAATTTCAATTTTATTCATTATTTATAATAACATTTTATATACACGGTGCAATTCTGGATTTTAAGGAAGCAGACATTTTAGAAGCTGCCTCAAAAGCGTTATATACTTTAGCTTTAATTGCCGTTGATGTCTACAAGTGAGTTATATTTTATAAAAGTTTTATTTTAAATTTAAACTAATAATGTGAAAAATTTTAAATTTTAGATATGAAAATTATTTTGTTGGTTTGAATTTGAGCATTGGCCTATATAATATTATAACGGAATGCCTTTTTATACTGGCCTTGCAGTTGTCTATAAAAAATCGTCTAATTTTTCAAGTATTTTTGGGACTACGCATTGCTTCATGGTATTATATTTGTATATATTTTAATATATAATAAAATTCTATTAACAATCATTTAATTTTTAATTTTTAGGTCACACGTTTTTATAAGCTTAATTCCTTTTAAATATTTAGTGCCTACACTCTTTGCAAAGGACTTTAAAATTATATTAAATATTATTATTTGGCTATGGTATGGTTTATCCATATGGAACTCTCCAGTTTTGCAATATTTTTATCATCAGATATATCACAATACACCTGTAGACTGCACTGGTGAAGGGTCAGCTGCAAAGTAAGAGCCATATGATTTTATTTCGCTCTTTCTTATTAATCATAAATCTATTTATCATTATATAGATGTATACTACTGCGGGACTCAAGTGAATTTCGACACTTTAAGAGTTTGAAAAAAGCTTACTTAGAACTAAAAATTGCGCATGAAAAACTTAGAGTAAGCAATATGAGCGCAGAAACAAGTGAAAGCTCTTCCGCCAAAGCGTTCCAAGCTATTAAGTGTGAGTTAATTGTTTAATATACACCATGTATATAAAGTATTTACTAAATTGTATTCTTTCGTTAGGTATAATGACTTTAAAACGAAAATTGAAACGTATACGTGAAGGGCGCGGCTCTACGGCAGATGATGAGACAGAAGATTTGGCCACAGATTGTTGAAAATATTTAATTTAGTAAGCAAACAATATTCTTAAGAATATATTGAAGAAATGATGAACTCTTGATAATAGAAGTCATAATTTTTGAAATATAGTACGTTGCACTATTTTTAACATATAAATGCCTAACGTTCATAATATTTTTTTATTTTTAATCAATACTTCTAATTGTGCATAGCGCTTACTCAACTCGATTGATTATTTGATTTATGTCTAACATTTACGATATTTCACTGTTGTTATGATATATTTTTAAATCATGCATTCTCTAGTTTAGTTTAGTTTCTCATTAATTTTGAAACATGAATATGTTGAAAATTAAATGTTTGATATATGCCTAACATTTACGATATTATACTATTGTTACGATATATTTCAAAATAATACTTTCTGTAGTTTATAGCACTTACTCGACTTACTTATTAATCTCTTATAAATTTCGAAACATATATATGTTAAAAATTAAAAATTTTATATATGCCTAATATTTACGATACTTTACTGTTGTTACGATATATTTCAAATTATTATTTCTTATATTGTCAAGTGGTTCAGCAGTCAACACGATCGCTGTTTATTTTTTATAAATTTTCGAATCGTAAATCGAATCATGCTAAAAACTAATTGTTTTAACATTTACGACATTTTACTGGTGTTACGATATAATTCAAAAGAATACCTTCTGTAGTGTATTTTCTGTCGCGTTTACTGAATTTGTTCATTAATCTGTTATATTTTTGGAATCATTTATGAATTGTAAATTAATTACTTGATATATGCCTAACATTTACGATATTTTATTGGTGTTACGATATATTTGAAAATAATCTCTTATAAATTTCGAATCGTAAATATATTAAAAATTAACTGTATGATATATGCCTAACATTTACAATATTTTATTGTTTTCATGATGTATTTCGAATTAATATTTTTTATAGTGTTAATTGTCTTATTATCTAACACGGCTACTATTTTCTTATAGTTTCACAACGTAAATATGCTAAAATTTTTTAAATGTTAAGCAGTAAATAAAAATATACTGTTTATATTATATATTATAACACAGATTGCGCAGGAATTGTAATTTTTTATTTTTATTATAAAAAACCATTTAGAAAGAATTTATTAAAAACTACTTTAAACATAAATTGAATTTAAAAATACACAAAAACATAATATATTAATCTTAATAGAATTAAAAGAGATAGCTTCAGTTAAACTCTAATGGCTGTAAAATAAGAATATACGATATTAGGTTATTCACACGGCAAAAGTGAATCGCAGGAACCGAATTGAATGGGCATTTACATGACATTTTTGGGATGGTTATTTATTTATTATTACTTGACAGATAAACTTGTGAAGAAAGAAATATAGCATATAATTTCATGAGAAAGTTATACTGAAGAGCAGAACACATTAGAAATTTTAAAACTGCTAGGTAATCAAAACAGTTTCTGAGACTCTTCCTAATTTAATAAGTTAGAATACAACAAAGATAATACAACATCAGAAAATCAACTTATAGCAGCAATTTATGTAGATTAAATAGTGCCGTATTAGAAGGATATTATATCATATAATAATATTTCTCATAAATAACGTATATTATACGATATATTACGATGAAGCATTAATTATCTATTGATAATTGTTATAAATATCGTGAACTATACGATATTAATTATGCGTTGATTAAATATTGTGAGTTACTCATTATAATGATACTTTCATTACGTGAAAGGTTTGGATTGGTTTAGATATGGGGATATATAGATGTCCTTAACGGAATGACCTACTATATATTTAAATTTTTTACTTTTTATTGGTCCAATCTCTGAATATTTACTCTGCATAGTCAGTCGTTTTTTATAACCATTAGAGTTTAACCAAATAATAACTCCTTAACAAGGATAGCACACAATACCAAGATAACCCTTATCCCACTGTTATTCTAATTGCATTCTTATACTGATTAATAAATTAAATAAACAATTTCTTATGAAAATAACAAAAATATATTTCTAACTACTCACACACACACATATATTTAGAAGACAAGTCAAACAAAAAACACTAGCAAAAGACATTTTTACTAATATTCTATATACCTCCATTATAACTATTAGTTTAATTATATGTATATTATGAATTTATTTATATATTATATATTTACATACATAAAGTCTTCGGTGATATATATACTTACTTCCATTTTGTGTTTATAGACCATTTTTATTTTTACTTTTAGCTAATGCACTAAATTAATTAAATTAAATATTAAAAAAATAAATTACTATGTAAAAAAATTGTTTAAATTTTGAATACACAAGACAAATTTATTATTTTAAAATTTTGAATTTTAGTTTTTATTGGTTTTATTTAAATATTTATTTAGTTTTCATTTAAATTTAATTTTTAAAATTTTAAGTTTTTTTTTATCGCTGCTATAATTATTACAGAATTTATTTTAATTTAGTTTTAAGTGTTCAATTAGTTTGTTTCACAATTTAGTTAAGTACAATAATTAATAAATTTTCTATATTTCTTTTTTATTTTTTATGTTTTGTTTTGTTTTGTTATATATATAATTTTGAAAACATTTAACTATTTGTTAACTTATAGATAGCAATTTTTTTGTGTCTTTTGATAATTTATAAATAGGTTCTCTTAAAATTTCTAAATATATATTTTATAATATTTATTATTATTTTTATTATTAAGTCATATGTTATATTATTATGTACTTAATTAATTAAAACAATTTTACTAATTTGTTAACACTTTTTAAATTATTTTTCAATTTAATCTCCTTCAATGTGTTTTCATATAGATTTATATTTTTTTTTTCTAAAATTAATATTTTATTTAAAATTTTTTTAAATATCATGAATTTTCTATATGATTTTATGTATAAAATTTATGTTTATATACACAGGTTTTATAACATATTATATGTTGTTTAATGTTTAAATACTTAAAACATTATATGCTAATGATATTTGTTTTTATTATTTTTATTTTCAATATATGAATTCAACTATACTTATATAATAGTGTTGTGTTTCATACCATTTTAGTACTGCTAATGTTTCGCAGTAAAATTTACAAGTTTTCTTATTTAAAATTTATTAATATATTATTATTAAATATTTTGTGTTATATAAATTTGTAACTGATATTTTATAAAATTATGAATGAAATGTTTTATTGAATTAAAATAAAAATCGAATTAATAAAAAAATATATAAGTGGTTTTAAAAGTTTAATCTTGAAATTTGAAGGTATAGTGCACTGCGATCTAAAAGATCTATTGTGCCCCTTAGTCGGATTAGAGTGTTTCTCCAAGTACGATTTCTTTAATGAAGGACAGTATAAATAAAATAAAAAGTAAAACAAATGAAGGTGTTATTTCCAGTTTCAACAAAGCTTGAAGTACTTTTTTTTTAACTTTAAAAATATTTAGAACTGCAGCCACATATCCACTACTACAAAATTTACGAATTCCATATAAATAGACAGTCACTTCGATTTTATGGAAGTGAAATATGGAAAAAAAACTATTGTAATACAGTCAAAAAATGAAGACGAGTTTTAGATGTTGTTGTTGTTGTTGTTGTAACCCGCCGGGACCTGCTTGTGGAGTCCCTTTGGGAGGTGTTGAACGGTACTTAGTCGTCGTAGGTGACGAGTGTCTTCGGGACGTAGACCCGACCGTTCTTGGAACCACGATTTTTAGATCAATGTCTTCACCAAATAGTGGCCAACAACTGACTTCAGCCAACTTTGAATATGGATTTATAGTATCATCAGAAGCATTTACGAAGGCTTATTTAAATTGGGTTTCGAAAAGTAATTCAAAGTTTATATGAAAATATTTACTTGAAAAAATCAAAAAATCTTGTGTAAAAGTATCTGAAATATTTTAATGAGGAAGGTGCTTGAACCATCCATCACTTTAATATGGGACTGTGGATTATGGTTCAAAGGAAATTTAGAAATGTAAATACGACCGGATAGGGCACACTTTCAGAGTACCAAATAGCAAAATTGCTTGAAGAGCACTTAACTGGCACCTGCGAGTTTTTGTGCGTTACGGTACGGCGGCCCTGATTTGGATAAGAATAGTGGAATGCGTATTAGAATATATAAATTATTCATAGAACGTCATCGTTGCCTATTTTTATGATAAGTTCAATTTAAACTGATAATAGAGGATCTACGCCCCACTTAGGAGGACTGAATCACAGACATATATCTATAAAAAGAATATGATGCTTAATAACAAAATTGACAGAATATATATACTTATTTCGTATATATACTTAATAAAATGAAAACGCTTTAATATGTCTCATAACTGTGTAGCCAGTGATATATAGTAAAAATTGTGCATATATGTAAATAGAAGGCAGATACATTTAGTCAAGAAGTAAGATAATTACAGGAAATTGAAAAGTAACACATGATATGAGAGGAAAGTATAATAAGCAGTTGGGCACACACAGAAGATAGTTATAATGCAAACCGCTACACATGATAGTTTAAAAAAATGGAAAACATCACATACTATTATAGAAATGCAGAGCAAGCGGGTGTGTACACATAGAAGAAGGAATAATGCAAACCGATATTGAAGATAATTTAAGGAAACTAGAAAGCAATACATATACAATAACGGATCACAATAAGGATCACTCAACAACGAGGTGAACATACCAATAAGGAAGTAATGATGCAAACCAACATTAAAGATAATCTAAGGTAAGTGAAAAGCAACACATAAATATGACAGAATCGTAGAATAATGGATGGATATGGATGGAAGTAACTATGTAAACTTAAATTAATTTGAATAAATCAAATATAAGATGCTATAGCTGATCATTAGAGTTGTCAAGTTTTTTTTGTAATCTTTATTGGTAGGGGCTAACAATACGCGTCTGAAACTATGAGTGATTCTGTAACATGAACACGATCGATTTTATTAATATATAATTTAATATATAAATTATTAATTTTTGTTAGTAATTTAATTCTTTAATTAAATATATTAAATCTGATTTAAAAATTTAAAAAAAAATCCAAATCAAAGTAACAAATATATAACATAAGGATAAGGTTGTAGAGCTTCAATTAAAAATTGTTTATTTAAATATATATAATAAAAACAAATAAAAATAATAAAGTTACTAATAGGATAATTTTGAAATATAATAATATTGCAATATCAGTTCAAATTTTTTTTTTTCCAATTTACATTTACATTTTTCTTTTATGAAAGACAATAAAACCTGGTCCATATTTGAATTTATACAACTTGACCTTTAAGCGATCCCTAGTTTGATCGCTCTAGTTATTATACCAAACAATCATGTTTTCTTATTATACTATATATATATATATTATAGTATTTAATATATATCTCAGCTAATTTCCCCTTTTTATCTTTTATTTTCTATTTTTATAAATTTTAAAGAATTATAAAAAATTATGTTTAGAAGTTAAGAGAATTGTTTGATAGTTGCTAGTTATGTATATAATTAAAAATGTTTTAAGAAAATTCATATTAAAAACAGTAGTGTTTTAAAAAAGTTTTTTTTTATAGAAATTTATAAAAAAAATTAATATTATTATATATGTGAATTATGTTAAACATAAGAAAATATATGAAATATTTTTTATTTAATTTATTAAATTTTATATTAAATTTTATTAGTTTTCTATTCAGGTAAATGTTTTGTGTTAATAAAATTAACAATATTTAATTTTTCATAATTTATATAATTAATTTTTTATGTATTTAATTTAGTTTTAAGTTAATACAATATTATTTCTTTAGCTTTTTCATATATATTTTTAACTATTTATTTATGTAATTTATGTATATGATCATTTGGATTTTAATTAGTTTTTAATTAATAGTTAACGATTAATTTATAGTAACTTATTTTTGTCACTGTTTCAGTGCCTTAAATGCTATTAACAACAACAACTTAATACTAAATTATATTATCCTATATTCATATATTCTATCTTTATTTTAGCCTAACCTAAGTGTTTGATCCTTTTGTAGTTGTGACTTAAACTTAGGAGTTTTAGAACTCATTGCTTTAGCTTCAATTTCTTTGTGAAAAAGAAAGTATTATACAGGGTGTTTTTTTGGTTTTGTTTTGTTTACATATATATATAATGTATATATAAATATATTTAATTTTTTTTCATATTTATTGTGTAGAACATGTACACATAACTACTAATTAAATTCTATATAATATATTTATATATTTATTTATTAAAACAATTATTTTTACACTATAAAATGGAGTCTAAAAAACTTAAAAATATTAAAATAATTCACTTCATCAATTATGAATTTATTTTTTTTAATACATTTAGTTCATAACTAATTTTATGTTATAATATACATATGTGCAAATGTAAATAGCCAAACATATATGAAATTTTTTTTAATATAAAGTACAGTAATGAAGCAAAGGAAATCAATTTTAATCTCTGAATCGAATTAAAATAATATCAGATTATCGTATACAATTAATTTTATTTTACAATTTCAAATTTAATATAAAAAAAAATTAATGGAGTATTTTAGTTAATGCATTAATAGTGCATTTAAGCTGTAGCTTAATAAAATTCGTTTATTATAATAAGATGAACTGTGATAAAATATATATATTTTGTGATATAGTGTTTTTAAAGGCTAATTAGTTAAGTTTTTTATTACTGTTTAAAATAAAAAAAGTTAAGAAAAAAACCGCGATTTATTTTACAATAATTTTTATTCCATGGATATTCTGACGTTAGGCTAAACTTATCATCAGGAAACTAATATGCAAAATATGTTGATTGGTATTTTAATATAATTTTTAGTTTATTGATGACTGAAATATCAATGAAGTAAAAATTATTTTGAAATAAATTATAGATTCTTTTTAATTTTTATTTATAGCAATAATAAAAAATTTGACCCATTAGCCTGTAAAAGTACTATATTAAAAATCGTTTGGTCATAAAATAAAATCAATTGTTTTTATTGTAAAATTATAATTTTAGATTTATTACATGAAAACACAGGGATGTATTTAAAATTTGCAATGAACGTATTCATTGAGATAATTTAGCAAATCTAATCGGTTTATGTCAGATTTGCCTGTTTGTTATTATTAAATTTAGAAAGTACTATGACAAAACACTTCGACGTATATATATTCTTTTAGATTCTAATTTTTATATTTATCTGAATCTCTAACTTAAATTTTTATGTTAAATTAGCGACTATTAAAAAGACCAAGGCTTTTAATGGTAAATTTGGTGCAAGTTTAACAATCGAGACTCTTTTTGGTGCAGTTTTAATTTTCGATTGACAAATCTCGAGCGAAATTTATAACACTCGAGATTAATTTCTGACACTCCAGATATTTGATCAGAGTAGCAAGATTAACCTGAAACTAACAGCTGTTTTATAAAACTTGACAAATAAAGTGTGATTTGGTTTGATATATATATGTATTTTTGAAAAATATAAATATCTACTAACACTATTACAAAAATGTTAGATTACTTGAAAAATATTTGATTGGACAATAAAATTTGACAGATTGTGAGTAAATCTAGATTGAATCCAGATGTGCCACTCAATAACGTCATAAGTTAACCAAATCATTGGGAGTAAGGCTATTGACAAACCTAATAATAGCTTTGTTTTAGTAAAAATTATAATCTGATTAACGAACAAGGGTAAACATAACTATGTGCTAAACTAAAAATCCGAGCTGGGTTATTTTATTCGATGTAGAAGATATGTTCAAAATAAAAGTGGAACGTAATTAATAAAAAATGTAGTTCGTAATGTGACTTTTTCTTACGATGTGGCATAGTAGGAATTCAAAATATTATAAGTAATAAATTAAAACATGGAGTCGTAAATAAATAGTCGTAAACAAATATAATCCGTTGCCAATTACTTTTATTTGTGTATTATACCAAAATAATTGATCCAAAAATATCAATAATATTGTTTGCCGAAGTGTAGCTTTTGGTTATAGAATTCAAACTTAAATCGGCTTAATAAAGGCTACCATTTGATAATCAGAGAACAAAAGCAGATAAAGTGAATGGATCTTTCTTAAGTCCAATCGACCTTTGGACTCGTCCCCTTGAAGTGGATAGGTTTCTTCGACTGGATCCTGGTTAGTTTCAAATCACTCCCACCTCTCCCCTTTTCCTCATCCCAACACTCACTCCCACCCTTTTCCATTCCTTATCCCATGTATTCGTCTTGTAATCCTTTCATGTTATCTGCTTTCAGGTCCCGGCGGGTTACAACAACAACAACAATGGATCTTTCTACTGTCATATCATGGAATGTGTGAGCGCTTCTTTTAACTCCATTTTTGAAAGGTGGTATTTAATAGCAGCACATCCAGTTCATAAAGAAATCACTAATCTGTGTGATAGTCTATTGAAACCTGTTGGATCGAATGAACTGATTTAGAATGCTTTAGCTTTTTGGAATCGGTCCAAACCTTTGCATACAATTCTTAATTGTCATTTCTAAGTATAATTGCAGTCTGAAATGTGAATATTACATAAAAAGGTTCAGATTCTATGAAGAGGATATTTATGGAAGAATTTATATGAATAATAAGGTTAATAATATGCACCATTTTTTGTATGTCAATTAAAACTACTATAATTTATTATAAGTGCTGTACGTATTGATTTTTAGTATTGATTTTTTAAATCAATACTAAATAATAAAATAATAATTCTATAAAGACAGTGAAGGCATCCTCTATCGTAAGTTTAGCAGCTATTTCATTCGTCATGTATCTGGTCAGATGTGAGATACAATTGTTTTGTGTATCGATTTATGAAGAATAGAAATGATCAGTTTAAATGGCTAATTTATTATAATACTTTTTTTATAATAATATTATATACTGCAAATATAAAGCTGCAACCTTTAACTCACCAAGACGTGAGTTAGCATACTAATTAATGAATATATTAAAAGTACTTGGAACTTTTTTAACTTATTATATTTTTAATAATTATTTTTATATAAAAAAAGTATACATATTATTCTCATACAAAAATAAATAAAATTCTAATAAATTCATTAAAATTCCTTTCATGAAGGGATTTTTCCTTAATTAAACTCATTTGAATGGTAAAATTAAAGTCCTTTAAAAAAGTCCTACGAACCAGAGTGATGCAAACAAATCAAGATTTTATAATTAAAAATAAGGATAACAGAGAATAAACTAATTACCAAAATTTTAAATACATTTGTGACATCTCGTTGCGTTCTCAGTAGAAGTAAAAGTAATCAAAACAATATCAAATTCTATATCAATACCAAAAATGATAATACTTCAGTGATATTATTTGTATAGACAACCAAAGCCAAGCTGTTTATTTGTATTTAATGTGATTTAAGAAATTTTTGGAATTGTAATAAGAAAATAATAAACAAAAATTAAGTGGGACAAAGTGAAGAAAAAAATAATTAATAATTATCAAATCGGCTTAACTACTTTAATTAATGCAAAGAAAAAGATCTCTTGGTAATGAATCTGTGGCTGAATGGAAACAAGTCAACAGAAAGAAAAAAGGTTAGTAATGTTGACTTAAAGAGTGCGCTATTAATAGAAGAATTTCATTATTTATATTGGAGAACAGGTATGAAAGAGGTCACCGATAACAGCGAAAATAATTTAATTAACATTTTAAACTTGAAAAGTAAGATAAAATTTGAAATGTTTATTTTATAAAACATATATATAATGTTAAAGATTGGAAAAATATAAAATAAGAATCTTAAATGAGATCGTAATTTAATTTAAAAAGAAATTAGAATATTTAACATATTTCTAATTCTGCAATTGGCGTAATAATGATGCACTATAAAATTTAAAATGTTTATTTTTTAAATTATATACATTATAAGCCACAGATTGGAAATAAGAAATCTCTTTAAAAGAAAAATTGTGATTAATCAATCGAAATTGTTAAATTTATGGTGCAGTATAAAATCATGTAAAAACTATGAAAATCAAAGAGCCACAAAAGGATGTAGAGAGTAAAATTGTGTCCCCTTTATGTGAGAGTGAAGCGAATACATAGCCTAGCCTTTCCTATTGCCAACTTAACCTAATAGTAGCGTATTTCTTGTCGCAGACAAAGCGCTGAACACTTTTTGGAGAGGAAACGCTCCAATTCATGAACACCAACATTAAGGCAGGTTCGAAAGCTCAGCTGATAATCCCAGCACCGAACTTGGGCGCAGTAGACCTATCACCTGAAACTATTTACTTACTACTACAACCTTTAGTTGTCATTGGTATCTACTATTAAAGTATTTAGTGTGTTTAAGTTAAACAATGAAGTGAGTTGTAGGATAAGCTGCAATTGGTACCTATTCAGTTTGCCAAAAACCGCATTGGCATCCAGGATCATAAATTCAGAATTCTTTTAGTTTATCAAATGTATTATTTACTTAATAATAATATATAATTCAATTATTATGTGTCAAACAAAAACATGTGACAAACTTAATAGACCGATTTTAATGTACAGAAACAGAAAATCCTACAATTTGATAATTTTATTTGAAATGATAAAAACCAAAAGCACTACCACAACAACAAAATAAAATAGAAATATGGCTGCATACAACATAAATACGAGTAAAGGACATTTGGAATGACAGTGAGGTGGGTGTAAGGCAATACTTAAGAGTGGCTACACTGACAACTAAACACAACAGCAAAGGCAATGTTGTGTCTGTCACACGACAGTTTTCGTCGCCTCTCGTCATTACATTTCCGTTTAGCATTAAAGTTGACGTTCAGAATAGTGAGCAGGTGGTATTATTCTATTAAGGAAATGGAATTAATGGTGTAAAGCGCAAACGACAAAATATAAATATTAACAAAATAGTTCCATTCAAAGTGAGAAACGTTGTTAAAATTATAAGGAAACTCACAATTCCAACAAAAACTGCCTCTGGAGTTGTCTGCTTTGTTGTTGAGTGACAAATGAATGCACATTGACGGATTTAATCATGAATAATGAACTGAATGCTGATTAATAAGCCGGATGCGAAGTTATTCGTTAATTGAAAGATTTCTTTAAAACAAACAAAACGCTTTAGTTAAGATATATCGAGAAATCAAAATGAAAATAAATATCTTAGCAACAATCATTTCTCAGATTTTGATTCCCTTATTTATAGTTATTTATTGGAGTCGAGTTCTTTTGCTTTTTATAGAGAAGTGACACATATTGAATGAGCTAAACTGAGACAATAATTTTGCCATTATTTGAATGTTTTAAATTTAAATAATTTTATATATATGAGGTTGGTTCAATAGTTTCTTGATAGTTTGCTGAAGTTAAAACAACAGAAGTCAAGCACAGCTTTGCGCAGTTGGCTAATGAACACTGACTTTGAGCTTCAAATCTGGTAGGGTATAACTTGACTTTTTGATACTTGCAGTCTTACAAAAGTATTATCGAATAACTAAATATAAATAATAATATTCGTTTAATCAATCAATCAGATTTTTACAAATTTACTTGTATTAACCTTATTCAGGGAACTGATAACTCAACTGGATGCAATAAGAATTTT
>NC_051846.1:174814602-174817068 GCF_002237135.1 Teleopsis dalmanni
TACCAATAATAAATACATGTATATAAATTGATAATAACTCTATTCCTTCAGTTTAATTAAAAAAATAAAATAAAACTGGAATTATTATGATATAATGTTAAAAAAAAGAGAAATTTAGACTGGTTTGGATCTGAATTCATTGACGCAAATAAATATAAGAATTAGACAAGAATTGTCTGACTAAACAGCAAAAACAGTGTGACGGAAAAGAAATGAAAGAAAAAAGAAGTTTGTTCCAAAGCAAGACTAACGTTAAAAATTGAAATCAATAAACAATTAAATATTATTATCATCTCAGTATTATTACTATTAGGTTAGATTAGGTTATAGTAACAGCCTTATGTCCAAAACTCACTTAAACTCAAATAATGTACCGTTGTGATACACCGAATTCGCGTTGTTCATACGTAGACTGGAAGGTCAGTGTACGAACCACGCTGAAAAGCACGACTTCTCCATTAACGTCAAAGTAAACCAATTTGATAAGTCTATAAAATTAGTCAAGTCTCTAATTTTAGGTCGGTCGGTATTGAATAAAAGCTTCTTAGAGGCTGCAAAGCAAAGATGCGTTTCTCAGGAGATATGCATGCACAAGTGGAGCTGGTATATTACTCGCAGGGCTATAGACTGGAATCCGCAGGGAAGCCAACGAAGAGGGCGTCGGGTCATATATGGCGCATGCAACTTAGCTTCGAAGTTGCTAGGACAGGAAAAACTTGAGTGAAATCGGTATAGAATAATCTAATAGATAATCTAATTGTAGTTCTTTGCTCCTCATAGCATCTACGAGAACTAATATATATTTATAAGTGACAGTGCAAGATAAGAAAAATTAAGATGAACTGATGCATTTCAGAGTAATAACCTTCACATTGTTTGAAAATCCACTCCTTTATTTGTTTTTTCATTTCCGTTGAGTAGTGGTTGATTCAAATTGCAACAATTGTTTTGAATATATGCATAAAGTTTACTTTGTTTTGTTTAAATCTTTCTGCTAGATTAAAAAAAAATTGACATTATTAAATGCCTAAATCCTCATCGAATATTTTCTAGGTGAAGTTAATCGAAATACTAATATCCTTAACAAGCTTTTTCATGCTTATTTGAGAAACAATGCTTTGAAAATATTTTGTATCAAATATTTTATTTAAGAGGCAAAGTAGCAACCACAGTACCTAGGACCACGTGATCAACGATTTGAAGACACTCGGTATTACTAGTTGGTGACAACAAGCCACGGATCGGGGTGGCTGGTGAAAGCTATTTAAAACGGCCAAGGACGACTCAAGTCTATAATGGCTAACTAACAACAATAACATGGAGAAATAGCTGTAGTTTTTGGCTAACACGAAAGGAATTTAAAAAGTGAATTGATACGTTTAATTTGAAAACAGCCACATACGTTTTCACTGTTAGATACCATGGCGCAGGGTCTCTTAAAACTTCATTTTATTTGAATTTAGTTCGCAATGAGTTTTAACGTATCATTATATAAAAATTTAATAACTGTGTTAAACTTGGTCTTCACATCAAATTTTCACAAACATTTGCATACATTGCCATCATTTGTCAACCAATGAAAAAAAATTTGATAGTAGAACAAAGATATATATTACGATTAAAAGTAAAGCTCTTCGTCCGTCCTGTACCAATATGAAACTCTGTTTGCAGAGCTTTTGTTGCAATACTATATATTTTAAATTGTTGTGATATGTCTAGATAAGAAATCATATTTATTAAAATAATATTTTATATTGAATTGCAATTTATAGAGTTCATTATTGTAATTGTTTTGATTATTCGATTTATTATTTGTAAAGTAATGCTTACGGTGATTGTTATATCTTGAAAAATATAGAAAATTCAATTAGTTTTTTTTTATATAAAATTATCTCGAAATAATTTGTAGTCATTATTTAGAGGTGTGATGCAGTAATTTTAACTTCGTGTAGTCAATTACTTTATTTAGTGTGCCAACTTTTTTTTTATTGGTGGTATATTGAAATACTATATTTTTTTTAACTCGATATCTAATCAAAAGAAACCACATAATAAAAAAAAAATAATCGTAAATGAGACAAATATATTAGTTATTCGTTGTTGCTTGAGTTTTATTTTTGTATGTAATGCCTTTAGCTCATGAAATCAAATAAACTACGAGTTAAGCTTCGTTGGTTGAGATTATAATGAACACATCTAATGAGAGGCTGCGTCTATAGGGTTATAGGGATTAATAATTTATTGCAATACCGTGTTAAGGTGATTACAATAAAAATACCTTCGAATTTGATATTTTTAATAAATTTCATATGGGTTTATATATATGATATTTGAAAAATAATTAAATTCCAGCAAAATTCACTTAAAACCAATTTAACTTAATAAGAAAATGTAAAAGAAAAAAATGTATTGTGGCGTTCAGAGCAAAAACCTCAAAGTAGCACAAATGTCAATTGCAAGAGTTTT
>NC_051846.1:174817168-174823605 GCF_002237135.1 Teleopsis dalmanni
ATGGCAGGATGTTATTAAAATGGATGATTATTTGGCTAAGGGACGAAGACCACAATTTTGGGAAGAACCTTTTACTCGACGGGTAAGTGGAAGTTGTATAATTGCTAATTAGTATTATATGTAAGATTTGTAGTGGTAGAAAGCGAATGGGAGTGAATACGAAAAAGTGTGCGAAGCAATTAACAAAACAGTGTTAGATTAGGGCTAGTAAGAAACCGTGGGATAAAGGATAAGAATGGAAAAAGAGAGAGAGAGAGGAGAGTGAAAGAGAGGGAGAGGAAACTGAGACACGGCGAAAGTGAGTGTGGAAAGAGACTGTGGGATTGAGAGAGAGGGGGGGTTAACGAGAGAGAGAGAAATGAGAAATAGTGTGAAAGAGAGAGAAGGAGAGAAGAAGACTCAATAAGAGAAAGAGAGATAATAACACACAATAAGATAAAGAGAGAGAAAAACAGATAGCAAGAGAAAGAGAGTGAAAAACAGAGAGATAGAAAAGGAGAGAGATGGTAAAAGAGTGAAAGACGACAAGAGAAATATAGTTAGCAAAAGATAAGAATTGAAAAAATTGAAGAAAGACAGAAAAATAAATAAAAATAGTGAAGTAGGGAGAGATATTAAAAGGAAGAGATGGTAAAAAGGAGAGATAGTAAAAAAAGGAGATATCAAAATGGCGAAATAATAAGTGAACGATTAGAAGTGAGACAAAAAAGATTAATGAAAGACTGAGAAAATAAAGGGGGATATATACAAAATGAGAGAGAAAGTGGGAGAAACGTAATAAGACAAAATAAGAGTGAGAGAATGAGACATAGAGAGTGAGGGAGTGGGAGAAAGAACAAGAGAGAGTTATAACATTTGTTGGTTCAATAAAAAGTTCGACTTTTTTCTTGATTCATTGACACAAATTGATTCGTTAGTTTTAAAAATAATTAATCAAATAATTCATATATTTTATTTTATAATTCACATATCATATATTTTATAGGTATTAGATGCGATTAAAAATAAAAGACTTGAAATGAAAAAAGCTGCACGTATTTTGGGTGTTTCTTATGGAACTTTATATGGCCGTTACAGAGAAGTCTACGGTTGTCTTAAGCATCCATATAGGTAACATAAATATACTAATATATTTTATATACTCTAAAGTACTCATATAACTTTTTTCTTATATTAAGCAATTCAACTTTTCGTGCTGCAACATCCACACCCATAGGACTACAGCCTCGATTTGATGTTACTTGGCCAACTTCAAAGCGTGACTCTGGTGTTTTGCTGCCGGGGCAGTTAGGTGCGTTTATTTTTAATATAACTACTATATATAGATAATCTAAACTAAATTATTTATCCCTTACAGAAATTGGTAAAATACGTCCGAAAGATCTCAGTGAGTTATGGGCACGCCCGCAAATCTAAATCTAGACGATATTATAAAAAGGAGTATTATATATAGTTCTTTAGTTTACTTTGCTGTATTATTAACGCATGAATGCATTCACATAAACTGATGGAAAATTTAAAAGACATTCTTGTAAAGACAATTTAGTATTTTTCTTATTATCTAGTGTGAGGCTAGTATAATTTTTATTTTAATATTAAATATATAAATATAATCGTATTATATACAGATATCATGTGTATTAAGTATAATTACTGCAACAATATTTATTTACATTAGTCTAATTTAATAGTTAATTATTTGCTGTTCCATAAGAGAAATATTTGATATTAGGTATATAGGGAAATATGTAAATACATAAATAATTAAATATAAATTCCTTATAAGGTTTTGTGTTCAAAATCTATATTAATTTAATTAATAAAAAAATATATTAACTTAAAAATAGGTTTTAAAATATTATCTTTATAAAGCAATTAATTAAAGTTTCTGTTCCAATAAATAAATTTCGTTTTGTATATAATATATTTAATAAAATTAAATGATATATTTTAAAGTACTTATGTAATAGTTAATTTCTTTATAAGTCTATATGTATAAAACAAATAATATTTAGATAAATTACGTACTTTAAAGAAAATAAAATATTAAAGATCTTAATTTTTTAATCTTATTTTTTGAAATTTGCTTGAATAAAAAAATTTTCGTTTTAGTAAGAAAAACAATATTAGTTCATTTAATTTTATTTAAATACTGGAAAGGAAAAGCAAAAAATCTGCTGAGAATATATAATGATTTCAGGAGTGGTTTACGTCCTGTCTGTGCAATTTTGCAAGAGAGAAGGACCTAAATTTTTCTAGTAACAGTGGAACTATAGGGCTTATGATAATAACAACATTTAAGGAATTTGTTATTTGTGAGATTCAGTTTAATTAGGAAAATTATTTAAAAAATGCTTATATATTGCATTAATAAAAATGTTTCAATACTTTATTAATCAACTTTGCTTTGATAAATAAAATTTTTGTCATTATTTCAAGTTATAGAGTTTTTATTGAAGAAAATATATGTTGATGCTATCAGTTAAAATATATTTTTTTTGCACAATACATTTTAAAAGGATTTAAATTTAAGGTAAGTAATAATTTTAAATAATCTTAAATTGAAAATTATTTTAATTAACACTATATTATATTAAAATATTTATGTTTTGCTTTCTTATGAGAATTTACTCGAGTATCGCGAATTAATATTATTGCTATATTATTTAATTTCGTATTATATATATTAAATTATTTAATATATTTTATATTTATATATTTAATAATTTATCGGATATTCATATAATTGCTATTGCTATGGAGGGTTTAACTATTTATATTGGATTGCAACATTTTTGAATATTTATGAATCTATTTCCAATAAGATTTTCTCTGCCAGATAAATTTAATAATTTTAAAACCCATGCTTTTTCTTCTTTACTCACAAACGCTCTTGTTCTGATTTGACGGTTCGCATAATTCAACTAAGCCAATATTGCCAGATCTGCGAAATCTTTTGAAGTAACAAAACGCTCCCAAATAGTATAGCGACAAATTCTTTGTGTGGAATCAATTTTTCGCCCGATATTAATGCCAACAATCTTATAAAACGTAATTAATTATCTTTTTTTTTGATAAAATACTTAACTTTATTAAATATATTTGTTAAAAATTTTTATTGTAAAGTTTAAAATTCCAAACAAACAATGTAATAAATATATTTTCTTAAACAATAATTTAAGAGCGGGCTTATTGGTCATTTAAATAAAAAACAAACTATAATTTATTATTTATATTTAAAACAAATTATTTTATTAAGAAAGTTTCCGATATTTCGAATATCTTCGATAGTCATCTTCCGGAAAAGTAACGTATATACAATGTAAAATTTATAAAAGTTACAAAATTAATAAGAAAATCATATAATAAATACAATAATAATAATAACAATAACAAAAACAAAACAAGATAAAAATTATAAAATACATATTCTCTTTTTGTTTTTGTTGTTGTTATTATTATCATTGTATTTATTATATGATTTTCTAATTAATTTTCACGCGGTAACTTTTACATTGTATATTTATTTCTGTACTTTAATTTTTTTTTTGTGTAATTTGTTTTGATTCTTTGTCAAATATTCGCTCTAAAACTCGTCTGATGTTTGTCACATATGAAATCTTTAATACAGAATGCGTAACATGAAAGCTTCTAATTAACAAATATATTTTGATTTCACATATATACGTGTATATAACCTGTAGTTTCTGAAAAAAATATGTTACACATTTATTAAAATACAATAAAAACGAATATCTTATAAGAATGTATTTTGTGATGTAGTGTAGAGAAGTTAAAACCATTGTTGCTTTTATAGTACAACGCTATATAAAGTAAACTCGGTCGATATATATTTCAAATAAATTATGCTTTGATTATTATTATTATTAAAAATTATATTGATATATAAATTCCGCATACAAGCACAAACGGTATGCATACGGTAGCACAAACAGTGCTGCCAGCTCCAAAGGCAATTTCTTAATATTCGCTTCAATCAGACTTTTCACTTGTCACTTTGACATTTATTTCACTTGTTACTAAACAATAAATGTATTCATACATTTAAAATGTGGATAAAACATAAAATAATTCATGGTAAGACATATAAAACATACAAATTGGAATATATATGTATTTAAAAAATTTCATATTCTTTTTCTAGTTGGAGCCAGCATGGCTAACATTAAAACTGAAAATGGTCAGTTTATAATGTTTTGTGTTGTAAATGGTGATACAATGGAATACAAAGCTACCAACATGGATGAGACTTATGCTGAAAAATTAAAAATCTCTGAAGTTATGAATCGCGTTAAGGTTTGACAAAACCAATATTAAAATAATTAATTAATTTATTTATAATTGTGAAATTATTGATTACTTTCTTTAAAGGAGTTGAACAAACGAATACGCTTTGATGAAAAAACGGTTTGTGACACATTGACACAGCGACAACCGGATGATGAAATTTGGTTAGATGAGCATGATGATTCGAAAGGTTTGAAATTAAAATATATGATACGTAAGTGTCCATTTAACTTTAATTTCTATCTCAAAAAGCAAGCTGAAGAGGAGGTAAGCTATTTTAGTTGTATTTTCCAATCGCATATCATTAATATGTTTTCCTCTTTAGCATAAATACTCATTGATGGTGCCACTCTTTAAAACCATTGCCAGTTTGAGCGAGCAAATTGTTGAGTTGAGAGACGCTGTTACACGTAAAGATGTTGAAATTCAGCAGTTTAAGAAAGAAGGTGCTATTTTAAAGAGAAGTAAGTTTTTATGATATAAATTTCTATAGATTTATATATTATATTTTGTGTGGTTAGCTATATAATATATTTAACAACTTGTTCGTGCAGCAAAACCTGTTATGTTAGTTTATGCTATAGTCACGTGTTAAACAGTTACTTGTTAGGCATAATTTGTTTATTTCAAATTGCTCTGTGCTCCTACTGCAGCTGTATTATTAATGATGTCATGCCTCTCTTTACCGTTTCGAATGTGAGTCTTACTGACTTAAATTGGTAAAGTTTTTTTATATCGACTTGGATTGTTTTAAACACTGCACCGAAATATGTTCCATATTTTAGAGGCTCTTAAGTGCATCACAACAATGATTTACTATAATTTACAGCTAACATTGTAAGGAATGATTCAATTATCCAATTTTTATATTGTCAGTATTTTTTACTTTTTTTTATATGAATAATACAAAGCATGTTAATTTGTTATAAAACATCCTGTGTATGTATTTATAAAAGATTATTGAACTAGCAAAGATCTAGTTAGAATTTGAGGACTACATTTATAAATTCTAGTCAGAATCTAGTTGAGGTTTGTGGAATACATTTATTATCTATATTTATATTTTGTATTTTTAGCTACTGTTGCCACATCAATTTTTAACTTCGATGACTTTGATAAGAAGTATGACGAGTGTAATAAACTAGCAAAGGTGTTGGAGCCAGTTGGGTTGCTTTTCATTGAACAGTTACAAAACAGTACTGAACTGGAGGCAGTATCAAACTCTGATGTTGTAATGGTTGAAAAAAACTGTGAATCACCCAAAAACTGTGAATCACCTAAAAAGAGTGAAACTCACAAAAAAGAGCAAACTAAAAGTCCAAAGGATAGGTAAGCTTGTATACAAAGTAGTACATTGTGACCGAAAGGTTTCCGGAAATTTTAAATAAAACGCAAAATTCTTAATCTTCATCAATATTTATTTTATCTCCTTCAAAATATGCTCCATTAGAAGCGATACACAAATGCCAACGTTTCTTCCAATCATCAAAACATTTTTATAGGCGCTTTCCGGTATGGCTTTGAGTTCCCTCTGCGAATTCTGTTTTACGTCTTCTATGGATTCAAAACGCGTTCCTCTGAGTGGTAATTTGAGTTTGGGAAACAGGAAAAAGTCACACGGTGCAAGATCAGGTGAATACGGTGGCTGTTCGATGGTATTTATTGAATTTTTGGCCTTAAAATCGTTGATAATGTTGGCTCGGTTGAGGTGAATCGGAACAATCCGTGCGTTATCCTTCCACAATTTGTCCGTTTACGTCGGATAGCTCTCACGACCGATGCCTAGCTCTCGTGCTATCTCTCTAACACTCACATGAGGATTTTTGAACACGATTTCCTTTGCCTTTTCAATGTTTTCGTCGGTGGTAGAGGTCGAAGGTCGTCCAGAACGCGGCATGTCTTCGACGGTCGTACGACCGTCCTGAAAGGCTTTGTACCACTCATAAACTTGAGTTTTCGATAAAACTGATTCCCCATAAGCCTTTTGTAGCATTCGCAACGATTCTGCACACGAAATTTCGTTCGAAAAACAAAATTTGATGCAAACTCTTTGTTCAATATTTTTTTCCATTGTTTTTTTCGCAACGCACTACTGAGGTGAACTGGTTTCAACAGCTGCCGTAAACGAA
>NC_051846.1:174823705-174838502 GCF_002237135.1 Teleopsis dalmanni
TATATTTATGTATATATGTATGTGAAGATATAGGTGAAAAGTCCGAATCACATTTACGTGTCCAACAAAGTGTGAACTTTTATTTTAAAATTTTTATTGCAAATTTAAATGTATGTTTTTAATATTAAAGAAAATTGTTAGAAAATGCCATATAAGCACTGCTGTAATAACTGAAGGAAGTTTAACAGCTTTAAACAATATACTTGCATACTCTACGCTATCGTAGACATATGTATGTACATGTTAATTAAATTTCTAAAGCTGCAATATCATGCGCTCTACTTTCCATATATAAAGGTGCAATGGCAACCTTTTCTTTGCTTTATATAACGCCACTGCCTTACAAACATAGCTCAGTCATATCCTTGAACTACTCGTATTGTAGCTATAAGCACATACGTACACGCTTCTGTGAAAATACGAAAAGTGATAAATTACCAAAAGCACGAGGACATAAAGCTGACGTTAGCGTTGAAGTCAACATTGGCGCTGTCTCCATCTTTATTACCAACACCAACACATGATCAGGAGAAAGCAGCAACATAAGCAACCACAAAATCATACTTCTTGTCATTATTATTGTTATTGTTGTTGTCATCACAGTGGGCACAGTGAGTCAGAATGAAATTTTGACAAACAAAATTCGGTATTTTCTGAACTAGTCAAAATATTCAAATAAAATTTTTCTGAGATATAGTTTTTGAAGTGGACTTTTGAATGTATTGTAAGTCCAATCTCAAACATCTTTTAAATTTTAACTTTTATATAATACTTAAATAATATAATTATATTTATATTATAAATTATTTTTATGGGAGCTGAACGGGTTCAGTAAACCCGCACACGTCTCACTTAAAATCTATTAAGTATACTTCAACAATATTAATAAATTTACATATAGTTAAGAACTGTACTATTCATATCCAAAAAGTGAATGTTAAAAAAAAAACAAAATATAACACTTTATAAACTCGTATTTAATAGATAAAAAAATTAAATTTGGTAAATACTTGTACTATATCACTAAGGTTCAGAAGATTTCGTGACAATCCACTCACAGCAGCAATCACCTATCACCTCCCATACAAAGATTGCATAATAATCTATTTTTTATTTTATAAAAATATTCATGACATTTATAAAAATACAACAAGGAATGGGATAAATTCAACTACTAGCTTTTTAGTTATTTGCAATTCAATTAAATTGAGTTTTTACAAAATTAAGCCAACTTCATTCATATCCTTAAAACTGTTTTACTGCTAATCGGAAAATGGTGATTTTGTAGTTTCTCAAACCTGTTAGTTATGTTAAGCCTTTTCCGAGATAGTGCATCTGGACACTTTTACTCTATGATAGCTCGGGGGATCCTGTTGAGTCCCACTCATCTCACTGACTAATTTGAGTATTTCTGATAATCTTCGTGATTATTCAACGATTGATCTAAGATTTAGTGATTACTCTGAGATTAGATAGTGCTAAGTAGGGGAAACCTGTGAAGTTATTAATTTTTTTAAAAACGTTTACAATTTGAATAAACAGTAAAATTTGATAAGTGAAAAGGTAAAAAAAAACAGACATTTCTAAACCTAAACCTAAAAAGAGTATTTGAGTTCTATAAATTGTTCTTAATATCCAAATGTTAAAGATTGATAAAAAAAACGAAAAATTGTCCGTTGAACTCCATTTTATTACTTAATTCAAATGTGGTCTTTAATTAACCTTTTATAGAAACAAAAAAACCAATATGTAATAACATATAATAACGTATTTAATTTATTTGCAATTCAAATTTCAAGCAAGTTGGTTAAAAACTAACGCAATTATCACAGATTATATTCATATGGACATCCTGAAGTCTGCCCAAAATCTACTTGACTATTGCAAAGTTGATTTAGAATCACTTTTATACATACAATATTAAAAACTTTGGGTGTCTGAAAAATTAATGTTAATATCATGTTTCCTAATACCATTTATATTCATGAAACTCTGGTTTGGTCGTTTCCATTGACTAATTTATGCATGCGAAATAGCTTGGTTGTTTACACTTTACATATAAAATATATGATAAATATTTCAAAGGTATATCATTTTTCTTGTGAAAAATTTGGTTAAAGAATTCGACTTTTTTCGTTTTAAATCATTAATGAGCTCATAAATTTATAATGAGCTTATTGATATGAAAACTCCTTGTTGGATTAGTTATCTTAATTAGGGGCCATAATGAGCAAAACTACCTAAATGAAACAAGTTGAAACATGGTATAAGCAAAAATTAATTTTTTTCCTTTGCGGATTAAGAAAACACCAAATTTTGATTATTTAGTTTTAATTCTGCTACACTGTGCGACGTTGTTATATTTTTCTTGTTGTTGTTGCTAAAAATTTACAAGTGTATGGCAGAGTTTGCGGCTACGTAATGTTGTTGTCTTGTTACGTTTGTTACGTTACGCTACGAGTTAATTTCATGGTTTTTTGCATTTCCGACACTTAAGTTTTGAAGGTTTACAAAACTTAAACTTAAAAATGGAATATCAAAAGAATTTAAGAAAAATTTATAAATGTACAATAAGAAAAAAGTCAGCTCACCTCACTTGTGTTGAGTATGTCGGTTTATAGTTCAACTTAAGGTCGAGGCTGTTATACCTAAAGACACAAGTATTCTTTTTTGTTTTTATATGTATTTTAAAATTGTGTTTTTTTTTCGTAAGGAAAATTACAAGAAATTTTATTTGCTGTGATTGGAAAAAAAACTGACACGAAGCTATTGTATTTTAAGTCATGTATAGTCATCGAATCTTCATTTGTTTTTCTCCCAGTTTATACTCAACTCCCAGTTTAGTTACAAAGCAACAGCACATTGTCCTGTTAGCGCAGTTGTCCTTTACATTATGCTGCAAGTGCACGTATTCTATGTCGATTGCTTTGACAGTGGATAATCTTGTTTCCGATGATGTTGTTGGTTACGCCCTTTCGTTCTGGCACTAAGCACCTCTGATACTTTGATGGCGGTGCTCGGTGCTTGTTGTAATGACAGCTGCACAACGTGTCAATGACGCGGGCACATTGTGTCGCTGCAGTCACGAACCCAGCTGTCGCATTCTACCAGCATGATTAGAATTAATGCCATGTTCAGTTTGAAAATTACTTCCAATAGGATATTCAATTTTTCATTGAGCTTTCTGAAATATGAGGATTTTTTTTTTATTAGAATTATGTTCTGAACAAGTGAACGGCACGTGATTTTTAGAAGGAATGGTAAAAAAAAGAGTAAAAGAGTAGTTAAAATTTGATTTTTTTTGCTAGTATTACCAAAAATACTCCCACATTAAATGCTCGCACATTTTCACAAAAATAATTATTTATGTAGACTTAAAAATAGAAATTAAATATTTTTTTTAGTTTATTTTTTAATCTCACATTAACTCGAATGCTCCATTAATGTTTCATTCTACAGAGTAGCTATATGTATCTGTGACTTTCTAGAAACCTTTAAAAAAAGTTCCTACTATTTTCGAATTTCGAATTTTGAAGTTGAGTTTTCTACAGCGTGAGAGTCAGTCGAAAAAAGAGTCTCACATTAAATAAATATAAATCTGCGATGTTTTCATACATTTACATGAGCTTTCTTAAACGAAGTTAGACCTACAAAATGCTCTACAGCAATAAGGCAGCGTTATTTTCTTCTTGTGCCTATAAAAACTTGTAAAATCTTTATTCATTCACAAAGAAAAAAATTTAAAAAAAACTTCTTAAATACAACAATCTTTCTACCAATTACTGAAAATTAATAAAAAATCAAAACAGAATATAAACATTAAACTCTAAAATTAATTAATTTATTTAAATTAAAAATAATTTAAAATGTGCATCTGATTTATTGTTTTTCTAGACGGCAAGACATTTTTCATATATTCGCTGCTTTTCCAATATACCTTTGCCTTTAGTGCATTTCAATAACACTCCATCTCATCTCATCTCAGCCCTTCTAATATTCTTTTGTCTTTAGTATATTTCAATAACTATCCATCTCACCTAAGGTCTTCTTTAACGTCAAGACCTAATATATTCTTTACGTATTTCTCTGCACTTCTAACATTCCTTTGCCTTTAGAGTATTTCAACAACAATGCATCTCATTTAAAGTCTACTTAGACCTTCGATATTCTTCTTTTATTCCTCTGCGCTTTTAATATCCTTTTGCCTTTAAAATATTTTAATAATTTTGCATTCAAGGTCTTGTTAGACCTTATTATTATTATTATTGTTAGCAGATGTGATACTGCGATCATCGGGTCTATTGTACCCCCTTCTGGGGTTAAAGTAAATCTCTAAGCCCTGTTGCGTCAATAAAAAGTAGCATAGAACTTTACAGAGTTTTATTGCCTCTTCCGTAAGAATATACATTCCCAGAAGCCTATTCCGTATCTGCATTGGCGCAGGGCTTCTTAGACCTTAGATATTTTTCTTTTATTCCTCTTTTCTTCTAAAATTTTTTTATTTTTAGTGTGCTTCAATAATATTGCATCACATTTAAGGTATCCTTGGACCTTAGATATTCTTCTTTTATTTCTCTGGCCTGCTAATATTTCTTTGCCTTTCGAGCGTTTCAATTTCATAGCTACATTCTCAAAGAATTATTTTTCTGCAAAGTATTTATTTTAACAAAACAGTTTATATGAACAAAAAGTCAATTCAAAGTTTATCCCTGCAACTCTTGCTTACATGGAATTCGAAACTCATATTTAAATTGAGCTTATCGGCGTACTACCTGCAGAATATGCATTTCGCGCTTGCCTATTAAAGTTAGTTATGCAGTGAATGCGTGACTACATTTACTTTATAATAGTTATTTTTTGTTAATTTTTTTCACTACTTTACGTATAAATTTTTTATCATTTCCTGCTAGTTGCAACTTTATCACCACGATCCTTTAAGTATCACGAAAATCCGATAAATATAAGGACTTGCAATTCGCCTACGCGACTGAAACTAAATATGCTCTTTTTATGACATTGAAATGATATAGTATGGAAAGCGCACCTAACTTAGACCAGCTTATGCGGGAATGAATTGGAACTAAGCGACAACCGCAATTCCCATCACGTTTTACAATTTCCCCTTGGCGTAATTTCTTTTAATACGAATCGCATAAAATCTACTCCCTTCTACCTAAGTTCAGCCACTTTTTGTATAGCAAATATAACTAAAGGAAGCGTTAAATGAATGTGAATATTTTTTATAAGAAAAAAGCATTATTTAAACCAAACCAAAAAAAAAATGACTGTATAAATAAAATGGAGTACAAATACAAAATGGCAGCAAATAAACAGCAGCGCGAAGCATGTTCTAAGCCAGTCGCACGTACACTGCAAAAAAAAATAGGGAAATAACTGCAGAGAAAGGCTCGTAAATACATACATCGGGATATGAACTAAAGTAATAAAGACTTGTTTTGCTTATTTGCTGCAGGTTTTGTTTTTTATGTTTAGGAGGAAAAAAAACAAAAATCAGTATTAAAATATATATTATGAGTTGGCTTAGTTGTTTGGGTTGAAATGAGGAAAATTTATAGCCAACCATGACCAACGATAATACGAAATTGACTGCACTCTTGAAATATAGTAGTAGGCACATTATTTCCACTTTTATTACATATATATACGCTTGAAGGGAAGTTTTTTGTTTTATTTTTTTACCGAGAAAATGTTAAAGCAAAATTAAAGGCAAATCTATAGAATAAATCTAATAATAGAAAATAATTTTTATTTTAATTATTATTTTATATATTAAGATGATAAATGAGTAATTGCATTCACTAAATATTTGCTTAATAAATATTTCATAGTGTTTATTAGAAATATTTATGTATTCTATGTATATTTAGAATATATGTACATATTTATATTTATATACATCTATTTATATAGATATATATTCTATCTATCTATAAATTCGATAAGTGAATACAACCTATGATTTATTTAAATTACTATTCTTATATATTAATATCATATCATATATATATTATATATCATATCCAAATAATGGCCTTCACTTAATATTTGTATAATTAATTAATTATTAATATTTATATATTATGTTAGATAGCGGAAATAAGTGAGTAAGTTATACTTAGTATTTACATTATTATTCTTAAACATTAAGATGATATATGTGTAATAACAATCCCTAAATATTTACATAATGAATATAAATATATATATTAGATAGATAGGAAAATTAAATAGAGGAGGAATATAAGCCATTTATTATTACACTTGCAATATATACATACACTACACTTGCATTAATACATGTGAAAGGAATAGTGACACCAAATTTTACATAATATGCGGCTCTCGGAACTTAAAAAAGATAGAAACTATTTTTAAGTTTGTAAACTCGAACATCCCTTATGTATCTAGCTAGGATTTCACACCAAAACGGATTTCAAAGTCAAGAAAATTGTACACTTACTTACATACTAAGTTGGTCGTGGATCATTGATCGTCCTTACGCGCTTTAAGTCGTCTACCAAAATGAACAGTGGCTTGCTGTGGCCAGTTGATAGTACCAAGTACCTTTAAATCATTAGTCTTCTGGTCCATCCATCAAAGATGCGAGCGCCGTGTACCACATTTTTTACCAGCGGATACCGAATCAAACACCGTAACACTTTCTTCCATACGCTTAAGATGACGCTTAACTATCTTAATGTCGCGATATAGCTCATACTGCTTACTGTTCCATCTTATTTGGTATTCGTTGCCAACGCGTAAAGAATCATAGATCTTCCGAAACATCTTTGTTTCAAAAAATCCTAACTGCTTCTCCGCACTGTTGGTAATGGTTCAAGCTTTGCACCATACATCAGGACAGGCATGATAGACAGACTTGTAGAGCTTGATTTATGTTTGTGAAGGAGGGCTTTATTTCTTAATCGCCTACTTAGCCTGAAGTAATGTTTGTTAGCAAGAGTAATTCTTGGTTAAATCTTTAGACTAATATCATTTTTGGTGTCTACGTCAGTTTCCAAATAAACAAAGTCTTTCACAACTTGGAACTTATAGTTGTTAACAGTGACGTGGGTCTTAAAACGTTCAGAAAATTTGTTTGTTGATAGAAAGAAATTTGGTTTTTCTCACTTACCACAAGACTCATTTGCTTCTATTGTTTTTCTAAGTTGAAAAAAGCCACAACAAATTAAAGTATTGCCCGCATTGCCATATAAACCAATCAAATTACTGTTAGGTTTTGTAGGTTTTTTGCAATACCTGTGTATATAACTTAGAACATCATATCTTGAAGGAAAGCTTTGTAGCCATTAAAACTATGGCTTTGCATAAACGTTTTCAATGTTAAAACTCAGCATGTTTTGCATTTATCTATAAAGCAATTATATCTTTGATTCAATAATTTAAACAATAAATAATTTTTGAGGAACCGAGTAATCTACATTATAGATCAAAGTAAAGAAACCATGGTGTGTCTAGAATAATTTCCCAATCTACTATAAACAAAATTACCAATAAATATATAAATTTAAAATTAATTTATAATTTACTAACAAAGTGTTATGATAAAGTAACCTATTAGTCGCTCCTAATCTACAACTCTTCAATTGAAAAGCAAGTCAACAATTTTTTAGATATATTTATATTTTTGATATAAATAGACTGAACTGTTTATTTTTATGTATGAACGTCATGTGGTATTATATTTACCTTTATGTATCTAATATGCAGTTTATGAAGGTAATCAGGATATGTTTACCAATATAATTACATAAACTCATATGTACTTTGTACATGTAAATAATATATATGTTTACATAAGTGTTTATTTTCAATTTGGTATGCAACTTAATATGTAATTTGTGGAAAATGATTAAATCATTAACCCTATTACGGAGCACTTTTGACCCTAATGTGAGTTTGCATTATACGTTAACAACCACAAAGTTTACCTATTGACATATTGACAAGATGTTGTTGACCCTTGGCACTCATCCACACCCACATCCATAGAGAAGAATATTACTCGAATTTGGCTCAGCAGGATATCATAATTTTTGTGTTTAATTTTTCTTAAAATTTGCCAAAATTAACAGAGAAATATCAGCATATTTCACTTGCCAATCGGTGCTGTGTGGCTTATAATATTTCTTTTTTGTTCTTTAGATTTTTGGTTATTCCTTTGGTGTTGCTTTATTATGTGGCGACCCTTTTTCGTATTGGGCGGAGAAATTCTTTATTGGCGCCG
Organism: Teleopsis dalmanni; assembly: GCF_002237135.1. NCBI lineage: Eukaryota > Metazoa > Arthropoda > Insecta > Diptera > Diopsidae > Teleopsis > Teleopsis dalmanni. Next base: position 174,831,972 of record NC_051846.1, read on the forward strand.
CAGGATGTCTTCGGTAAATGTAAACCAAATATGAAAAAATATTGGGAGCAAAGGTTGCCAGCATTTATAATAACTTACGGAACTTCATATTGCTATTGCCTTCTCTGCGAGTATTTCTGCCTCTACTTCTGAGAACTTTTGCAAATGATTTATTGTATATCAAATTGTTGTTGCTATCGGAGTTGTTGATGTTGTTGTCCATTTCTACTGTTATTGCTGTTGGTATTGCTGTTAGTATTGCTGTTGCTGTTGCTGTTGCTATTTAATATTTTAGTTGCCTTTGGTGAAGGCAGATTTGACGAAGGTTTGAATTCTTATTTTATTGTTTCTATTTGCCTCTTAACTTATATTTTACATGCCTATTCCCATTTTCCCAAATTACAGTGCATAAAAAAGATTTTTCCATTTCATTTTATTTAGTTTAATTTTATTTTTTATTTGTTTGCTTATTTTCTTTTCTCTTCTTTGCTTTTATTTTACTTATTGTTTTTATTTTCTTTTACTTATTCATTTATTTATTTATTTATTTTTCTTTTAAATGCTCACAATTCCTTCTTTTCAATTTTTAACACAACATTGAAGTTTATTGTGGTTTCTCTCTCTGTATTTACTCATGTTTTGTGAAAGGTCACTAATGTGTTCCTGGCTTGGAATTATTGATGACCAACAATAAAAAAAAATATCCTTATTTAAAATGTTTAAATGTATTTACAATTTAGCCAGTCTTTGGGTTAGAAACTTTGGTGATTTTAAAACTTTTCACTTCACAAATCATTTTGGAAGCTTTCTTCTTACTTTTGCTTGTTTCACAAGAAATTTATAAGTATTTTTTAATGAATTTTTAAAATAAAGAATAAGTGAGGTCCTCTTAATCATTTGTTAGTAATTAAGTTATTATAGAGAATGAGTGATTATATTGATGAAAAGGATACAAGCTGTTAAGGACAGCGTAAAGAAATCAGGTTAGTTAATTGAATTTTAATGAAGATGTTAGTAACCCTTGAAGCAAGTACATCAATTACTTCAATAAGATTATAAGCAACTTAAGACAATTACCTATAATGAATTACCAAAATGCTTCACACCCACTCCTTTATAATTTTTAATTGTTTTTATAAGTATATTATTACATAAATAAATACCATCTAAATAAATAAATAATGCCTCTACAAAAGTATAGTATTGAAATTTATGTGTTTAAAATAAAAATATAATTAATTAATTCAATTATTCTGCAGTTCATGATTTCGTTCTAATAAGCCACAACAAGTAAACTTATTAATGAACTTTCACGGTAAGTTAAAAAAACTACAAACTTCGAACATATAAGTCAAATACGGATTTGGTTCACTTGGGTAATGAATACTGACTCTAAGCTTCAAATTTGGCAGGGGCGGGTTCAACCTTTGGTAGTTGCAGTCTCAAAAAAGTATTTATGAATAATTTAATGAAAACAAAAATTTCAAAATCACTAATAATCAGTATTTGACAATACTCCCAACAGCTGTATGATCACACGGTAAATTTATTGTTGTAATTTAATAGTATATGAAATACATCTCTATTGAAAACAATAATTTATATTAAGTATTCAGTTTCTTTCGTCAAAATAGACGTTAAAATTCAATTAAATAAATACGGAATTGAATTACTGGAATTGAAATACTAAAATTTAAAATTCTAGTATTGCAAAATGAAGTATGTTCTAACCTACGAAATTGTTAGTTTACGAACATAATTTCATAAAGAGACTACTTGCGAATATATCTTAAAATAAGTTTGCAACCAATGTATGTCACTCCTTATAATGTTTGTTTATAATATATTAATTCATGCAAAGTACTCTATTCAGAAGTTTGGAGCGTGATCTATATAAGAAAAAATCGAATGACAGAGAAGAGATGGTTAAACTAATGTAGTCAGTAATATTTCGAAAAAAAACTGGAGCCACATCAATCACTTGTCGCAGTTTTTAAGAATCTAAAGGACAAAAGATAAAGATGTGGAGTTATTTTTAATTAGTTTTATACAAATTATATCTCAAATAAGACTAGATAAAGAAAATAAGTTTGTCTTAAAATACACATAATCGAATAAACTTATAAAAACATAATTTACTCGTATTTTAATTTCGACACATAATTCTCTCTCAACTTGGTCATTTCACCGGAGACAAGGTCTACCTCTCTGCCTTCTTCATACAACTATCACGTCAAATACCTTTTTCTAACGACATGATTAAGCCGGCGAAGCAGCTGGAAGGTAATTCGCTGAATTATGTCAAAATCGTGTTAAACCTCGTACAGCTTGTGATTCATTCGAATGCGGTAATTGTCTCCAACTTATAGAGGATCATAGTTCTTACGAAGAGTTGTCATATGGCCATATGACATACGTACGATCAATTTTCTGTATTTTGATTTGAAAAAGAAAAGTTATCAATACCAAGATCAATAAAGACTTAATGATAACAAAAGCACAGTGCTAATACAAGGTTAGCAGATAAGACTTAAAAATCTTAATGACAAGTGTGTTTTATTTATATTTCAAACTGTTTCAACTATACACCACCACAAAAATGAATAATATTACACATTGTTCAACATTGATATAAGAGTTTACTTTAGCATATCAAAATATATTCTTAGCTTAATTGAATACTATTAATACTATACTATTAAAATATTCAAAATCTATTAAGCTATAAAGTGCTGATATGTGTTATTAAATGTTGCTGAAGATTTATAAATATTTTTCTTTTGACTAATTATTTCTAAAGATTAGGCCAATGAAGATATTGCAACTAATAAGAGGTGAAGCATTTTGGAACAATTGAATTGTAAAAATATTTAAGTGTAAACAATAAAAAATTAAACAAAAGTAAATACAAATAAAAATTAATAAATAAAAACTTTATTTAAATAAAATAAGTCTTGCCATCTCAAGGTATCGACAGCAATTTATCTACTTACTACACTTCAAGCCATAATTTATTTTTGTATTTACTGTAATAAACTGAGCAAATTGTACAAGTAAATTTTATTAACCAACTTAAAATATTTATTCTTGCAGTTTAAGTGACTTGAAAGCTTTCAACTTTTACACTAAACTCATACTATTTAGAAACTATATCCATAGCGGTTTAAGTAATTCCAATAAGGATTGCTTTCTAAATATTTGTTTGCAGCAAAGCCACCGGCACGAAGTCTATTTATACTCGGAACTCACAAATAAGCAACAAATTGAAATGGCAAATTTAAACAAAAATGTAATGAATTAATTTTCAATTCATTTTCAAATTAAAATACAAATTTGCATATGCATCCAAAGTCAAACTTCAATAGAAATTTACCCTCTACTTCTCAATTTAAACAGACTTCTCTCACGTTTCTCGTAAAAGACAATAGATATTACTATAGTTGCCAATAGCACAATGTATCTTATATTGACAACTTACAGTAAACAAAAGAAAGAAATTCTCAATGCAACTTTAAAAACAAACTACAAATATACAAGTGACTATATAGATAAAATTACAAATGCACAGTAGCAGATATTTTGTGTATCTTTGGTAAATTTACACAAAATCTTGTCAAATATATCTAATGGCATTATTTTGTTGTCAGACATTATACTCTGTTGTTTCTGCTTTTTGTCTCACTGCTGTTAATGCCTGGCATTATTTCTGAGAAATATCATTATTGAGTTAGTTTTCGTTGCCTCTTTGCCAAAATTACTCTCCCACTCCAAGAGGTTGTACCATTAGTTGGTATGTGGGCTATAGTTATTCTGCAGTTTGAATTTTCTTAACTGATACCACATGGCATTGCCTGATTATTTTCATTTACGAGTAAATTTAAATTTGGTTTTACTTTCGATTCCTTTGAGATTTATAAATTTTGTACTAATGTGCTCGATTTCCAGTTGAACATTACAAACTTCTCACAAGGACACACTCACAATTGCAGGTGTGAATCCTTGTCTTTTGGCAGGTAATTGCTTATGGAATTTGTGTTGTTATTTTGTTGATAGTTGCCATTATGATATCTGAAATATTATAAGCAATTTGTCGACACATGTTTAGCATTGCTGGTTGAAGTTGGCATTCAAATTGAAATTTATCTACAATTTATTATACTGCTATTTACTCGGTATCAACTGCTTGTACATCTTAACTACAATGTCAAAATGTCAATTTGAATGTATACAAAAGATACTTGAAACTAATACACAATATAAGTGCATATCAAATATACATAATTGGTATTCAATTAATAAACTACAATTTATTTGTTATACATTTTGGCTCTTTGATGGATTTCACAATTAACTAAATGATTTTGTTTCTTTGTTTCAGCAATGAGAAGTTTTACACCTGCTGTGATGAGCCATATTTAGATATTACATTCAATATCACAATGCGCCGTAAAACGCTTTTCTATACCGTAAATTTAATTATACCGTGCATGGGCATTAGTTTTTTAACAATTTTGGTTTTTTACTTGCCATCAGACAGTGGCGAAAAGGTAAGTAACGCAATTGAATTTAATCGTTTTAATTACTTAATTATATATAAAACAAGTAAACATATTAACTTTACGTGAACTTTGATACCCTTTTCACAGAATCGTAAATCTATATTGAGACATCATTTATATGATGTGAGATATAAGTAAGATAGTTAATGGATAGTTTAGAAGATAATATATATTTGAATTTAAGGTGCTTACAGTTGATTAACAAACTAATTAAACAAAATATAATGAAATGAATAAACTGCTGTAACCGACCGCAACCGAACTACTTCTTTTGATGACTACTTTACTATTGTCTCCTTCTCGACGACCGAATTGCCAACTTCCTATCACTTCAACCAATGGCGTTCCGAACTATTTTCATATATAATATAATAACATATAATATATATAATATAATATAGATTAATACTTATAATACTAATACTACAAACTTTTTCTTTACGCTTATGATTCTTTAATGTTAAAGATATTTCAATCTAAGCTCAGAAATATATGTGAAATAGATTCCAGCTTTATAACCTCTGCACTTCACCTTATATGAAATACTAATACTGTTTCAAAATTTTTTCGTTGCGAATACGAAGACGGATATCTGTATACTCACAGACAGTCAGGGTGCTATTAAAGCTTTTTTACTTCTTACTTCTGTTTTAAATTAGTTCAGTAGAGTACACAGAATAGACGTCAACCCTGTGATATCAACAACTACAATCTATCGGGCTCTCTAATATGCGGACTCTCTGATTTATTCAGTGTCAACTCTTTTGCTGCGAATAAGAAGGACATCTTTATATTCACACTCAGAAATCTATATTACTTCCCACTATATTACTTCCCAGTTGATCAGCGTTCTCCTTCCCCGGTACACCCCTCTTAACAGTATTTCAAATTAGAAATAACTTGACGCAGTTACTATATGGGTTAATTTTTGATCTACATTACCTAATTTAGAATACTAAACATTACCTAATTTAGAATACTAAATTAGGTAATGTAGATCAAAAATTAACCCATATAGTAACTGCGTCAAGTTATTTCTAATTTGAAATACTGTTAAGAGGGGTGTACCGGGGAAGGAGAACGGTGATCAACTGGGAGTTTCGGTACTTTCTAGATAGAACCTCCAATAATTATAAATACAGAAAGTAATTCAATTTTTTTAATAATTGTAAAATAATTATATATTTTTATTTAAAATTTTATTTAAATATCCTTGTCTTTATTTCAATAACTAAAAAATGTTATATAAAATATTAATCAAATAAAAACCTCTATTTGACCATTTTTATATTTCTCTCTAAAGGAGAAAATGCATCAACAAATTCTTGTTAGTGAATGGCGATGAGGCAATTTATTTCCCATTAATTGATGTCATAAATTTTAATGATTAATTTTAGTAGTAAGCATAAATTCACTCCTCAAATACAAAGGATATAACCATAATAAACTATATACATAAATTATGATAATAAAATTAATGAAATTGCTGATTTCAAATCAACATTTTGAATTGAATAAAGAAAATAAAATAGTTCAAACAAAATATTTGCTAAATAATTTATTTATTTATACGCTCAAAACTAAAAACAACAAATAATATGTTCCAAATATTTGAACATTTGAACATTTGAGTCCTTCATGCATGTTGACATATCGAATGCAATTGACTGAAATAATATTTTCCGCATTGGAGTATGCAATTTAGTAGACTGCATGGCAATAATTTTTATAAAAGTCGTTTTAACAAAATATTTGCTGCACGTGACCTTATCTGTGCAACCCGTTCATCCCATTCAGCCCGCAAATAATTTTCGATAGAAATAAGGCAGAGTTAAAGGTGCTGCATATATAAAATTAAAAGTGCATCCAATAAAATGTTTATTTATACACTCCGCAGTATGTAGACTGCATATCCAATAAGCGCACTTGGTCAATAAGTATCTCTAAAATTTATTGAATTCCACTAACTGCTTCAATTTATCCCAAAATATTC
>NC_051846.1:174838602-174968508 GCF_002237135.1 Teleopsis dalmanni
TTACTTTAAATTGAATAATATATATCATTACATTAACAATCTTATAAAGCTACTAGCTGACCCGACGAACGTTGTTTCCCCTTGCTTCGTTACTGCTTATATATCTGCCCATTTGGTAGCGTGTTTTTTCATCATTTTCGTTTATATTTTGAACTGCAAATACTGCCATATCTCTACCTTTATAAACATATTTGCAAATGTATTTTATTGATTTTATGGAGCTACAAAATTCTACATTGATGTGCGCTTTATATATCTTGGATAACAATGGCGAATATGGCACTACCCATCTATTGTCTACTTCAACTTCATATTCAATATTTCTCAACTTTAGTGAAAAGGATTGGCCTCTTTTTTGCCAAACCTCTTTTTTGCCACTCAATAGATTACATCCAGCAACGTTTTTCTCCAAATAGTGAGTGTTTTACAATTAAATCAATCAAAGATTTTAATTTTTGTTTAAACACCCGTGCGGTAATATCGGGACGATGAATCGGCGTTTGTCCAGTTAATAACAATTTTTTTATTTCATCCCAATGCGGATTACATGTATATGTTATAAATAAATCTGGTCGACCATATGCACGCACATACGTCATTGCGTCTTGGATGTATTTTTGCATATGACGTGGGCTGCCAGTATATGAAGATGGAAGTATGAACACATTACCAATATTACTAAGGTTCAAATTCCCATCTATATTATTATTAACAGCATCGCGTAGACGTGTTCGTCTATGTCGTGATAGACATAGACGAACCTATTATCTACCTAGTTAATCACAACTATTTTAATAGCAATTATTCTCTTCAATGTATTTTAAAAAATTTGGACACCTAAGTTAATATAAACATTATTTGGTTTTATTAAAATGAAAGAATAGGTTTGGGTCATTTTACAGTGATATTATTTCAACATATTACCATTAATATGTTAGCTGCATATCAGCAAACAATAATCCGCTCAATTAACATGCTACACAACAGCAATGGGATGAATCAGCAGTTGAACTAGTTCAATTTCTGTGATCTGTGAATTCTGTGAAACATTTGATCATATGGATTTCTGCAAAAAAGATCCAGATCATTGTTTGTGGAAACGCGGCTAATAATACTTATAAATCTTAAATTTTCAATAATAATTTATTTTTGTTTTTTATAATAATATTTTTTAAAATAATTACCCTTAAATATGATTAATCAAAAATCGGTTAATAAAAAAAAAATATAATTAAAAAACTGAATCTGTTTGATTCAGATTTTAAAAATAATTGCTATAAAATAATTATTTTAATTATTTGATTTTAATGATTTTATATTTTTGAATAAAACACGAAGAATTGTCACATTGCCTACTTAAAAATATTCCATTAATAATTATTAATTGTCATTAAAACAATTTTAATGGTTTTCATTTATTTATTCAAAAATAAAATTCTTAAATTAAATCAAATGAAATATTTATTTAAAATTTAATAATTCAATATATTATTGTGAAGCGTATTTAATACTGCCTGGCTAAAAAGATTTTTGTTACTCATACCACACGTAGTACGTATTTTTTTGTACTGAAAATGGAATAATAGTAAAAAAAATTTATTGAAAAATATTTTTACGTTTTTGTTAACAAATTTTTCACTTTTGATGAATATTGGTTATGCTTCAAATTTTTTTATATATATTTTTAATACGCATAGAGTTTTTATATATATCTTTAATATGATTTTCATGTACGTTTGGTGGCTTGTCATAAAGTGTCAAATGGATATGAAATTTTCCATTAAGCGATACCAAATCCGCACTGGAAAAGCCTAAAAGCCAGGCTAAGCCACAGAAACCGCAGCAGCTTTCATGTCGCCTGCAAGCAAATCGGCAAATCGACAGTTCACAGCATGCAAAGGACACGGCAGGGTGGCAAATAGGACTTTATGCATATTTACGAAATATATATAAGCGCACCTTGTATTGTACATTACTCCAAATATTGTAGCTGCTTGACCCAGTTTGGGAATGATTGATGCTATTTTCAGTGCTATTGACATTTTAATGACATAAATTAGATGTTGATTTTAAAATGCAATTAATTTGACGAGAGTCATATTCGGCGATGTTGACAAAATTGTCTGCAAAGTGTGTAATGAAATTTGACATTAAGCGACTTAAAAATGATGACTTATTTCAACGTAAGTCCTTTGGCACATTTAAATTTGGCAGACAAATTGGAAAAAATTACTTTGCACCGCTGAACTGTAGCTTAATGGGATTTTCAGCTTAATTTTTGATTGCTTCACATTTATGTGAAAGCAAAAAATTAAACAAAAATTTAAATCTGAAAAATATTTAAAGATTATTTAAATTTTGTAGAGAATATGGAAATAAAATAAACCAAACTCACTTCTCACAATATCCATTATAAAAGTTTATATGCATTTTTCAAGAGAATTTTTAATTAAAATGAATTGTGAGTAAAAATGAAATTAAAAAAATAAATTAAATACATCAAAAAATGTATTGAAATTGTTAAATACGGACTTTATGTAAAAAAATGCAGAAATTGATTTACAACTTTTCTGGTATCAAAACCATATGATAGTTGAAGTGAAAATGCAAAAAATTCCTTAAAAAATTTATCTTTTAAGCTTTTATATAATTCATGTATATTGAATTCATCTGCAAACACAGTATTCACTTCCATATATACTTTTTCTTCTTCCCACTTTTCTCATCCTAGTCTGCGTTGGCTTGTCTTATTTCTTCATTAACACTCTTTAATCACATACCAATTTAAAGCAGGATCACTGTTTGTTTATGTAGACCCATTGATATCTGATCTATTCAACAGTTTTTCTACATTTAATTTTCGGTATACATACATTTTTCATACCTAAGCAAATAGCTTGAAGAGAGATTGAACTAGATTTTATCTAAAGATCAGATATTAATTAAACAAAATCTAAAAATTAAATATATTATTATGAATATTGAATTTAAGTGAACTTTGAAATAGTTTCTAAGAATATCAATTAGTTTGGAAAATATGTCTTGAATACGGTAATAAAAACTTAAGTCGACAATTTAATTACTTATCGGGATCCATCGATCGTGAACGACCACGTCAACAATATGTTTTATCTAACAGATTGTCTCTCTGATCTATCCAACAGATTTTCTACATTTGATTTTCTGTATCTAAATTTTATTCCTAAGAAAATATATTGAAAAATATTGTAAATATTATAATACTCTCTGATCTATCCAACAGATTTTCTACATTTGATTTTCTGTATCTAAATTTTATTCCTAAGAAAATAGATTGACAAATATTTTAAATATTATAATATTGTTATTGGTGTTTTTGTTATTAAAAACTTAATTATAACTTTGTATTATTAAATTGTAATAGTAACAATAACTGAAACTCTTTAATAATATGACTGCCTAATATAACTTTCTGCTTATAACTTTAATTTTGAATCTTCTGTCGTATGACAAGAATACAAAAATGTAGTAGTATTGAAAAAATTTTCAGTTCCAAAAGAAATAAATTTTTATTTTGCGGGAAATCATTAGACTAACCATATTGCTATTTCAAATATCGCTTTAATAAATAAATGTAACAAATTTTTAAACAGAAATCAAAGTTCTTTTTAAAATTTTAAATCTCAACTTTAAAACCTATACTTTATAATGGTTTATATATGTGTAAAAATTATAGTAAATATAAACTTTAACTTTAATGAAATTTAACTCAGTTTATCCTTTACAACTTTATTCAAACAATTTGCCAACTATATTAACTATAGCAGATTATTTAAATTTATTATACCTGCAGTGTATCTTGACAGTGATAAGAATATACTTCGCCCAATAAACACAAAACAACTGCCATAAATTTTCAAAATAAGGATGAATTGCTCGATACAAGTTTTTATAGTTCGGAAAAATAATCTCTTGATCGCTTGAACCTCATATTTAATATGTGTTAAGTATCATAAGTTTTCTATGCCAAAAACCAAATTATTTATGACAGGAACAAAGCCAATTGGTGCTCTCACCAAACTGTAATACTTTAAATAAATAATAGCTTATGTTTTGGGAAGGATAATGAACCTAGCCACAAGTGTAAACCGCACTTTAATGGTTTAACTCATTAAAATTTTAAACAGCATATACAGACGGAAGGACAGACACACAACAATGGTAACATTTTTATTTTATTTAAGTTTTTTATTATATTTGTCGGTCTTTGAACTACTCTAACTGCAGACATATTTAATATTAAAGCACACAATTTGCTACTACCTTTTCCCCCCCTAAAAATTATGAAACAGGAACAACTCATTTCCGGCGCATAAAATATTAAGTATACCACAAAGAAAATGCCTACTAAACATTTTGGACTCAACTGGGACTCTGAGCCTTTAGAACATTAAATATGAACGTCAACCATCATTTTATTTTGTGTTTCATAAGTTGTTTATTTTATTTTTTATGACAATTTTTCTGTTATTTTACTTTAATAGTCTTACTTTATTATTTATTTTTTTTTTTTGTGATTGTCGCTTTGTTATTCTGCTCCTCGCATTTTCCGTATTTACTAAATAAAACTTCTGGCACACCTCATCAAGTACTGTTGTGATGAGCTTCATTTTAATTTCTGATGATTGCTTTCACAATGGGACACTTGAGCTGCGTTTATTTGGCAAATGTACGTGTATATGCTGAAACGGAAACGGAAAGGTTCTGTGGAGCACAACTTAAGCGCATTGCTGGTATGCTGGTATGGTGCCTGCATCATACCATGTGCCTTGTCGTGCCGTGCCGTGCTGTGCCTCACCGGAAATCGTATGACAGTGTCTGCCTTTATTAATACTCATTAATTTTTTTACTTCACATTCTCTATACTTTGTATCTTCATTATTTGAGTTTGTTTTTTGCTCTTTGCCATTTGTTGACAAAAAGTAATTAAATCATTAGGCGAGTGTTCGGTTACTGAAAACACTCGGCAGAGCACCGCTTGATGGGGAGTGGCGTGTTGCCAATTTTGCTGGAGCTGGAGCTGGCCGGCCATCAAGACAAATGATGATGTTGATGATCAGCATGTGTCATTTCGTGTTTCAAAGTTTTTATGTTGCAATTACTTTGTTTACTTTGTTCTGCTTTGGTGTTTGTATTATTTTCGAAATTTTGAAGATTTTCGTCCTTTTGATTCCTTGCTTTGCTCTACACTGTTCACTGTGTACTGCAAGTTGATGTGAAATACTGTAGTGTAATGTACCGCCTGTGAAATTAAGTTATCAACAAGCAAACAAACAAATTATAAAGAAACAAGCACTGTGATAGACGGACAGACAGGCAAATTGTCTTGAAATGACTCTCATAGGCAGTAAACCATGACAGCGTAGTCAATCAAGTGATGGCAAGGAACCAAGTTTTTCTTGGTTAACTTATTTTAACCATATTTTGGTTGGTATTCAATAAGATTTAATGTGCACTGCTATATTTACAATCATATAGACTTACAAAATAAGTTACAGCCATTGCCCAGATTGATATCTTGATGAGCACTTGACTTTAAATTTTAGAATTGAAGTTGTGCGCTTGAAACAATAAGTAAAAGTTTTGCAGCAAATAGGGCATTAAATGATTGATTTGTTTTCATTTTCTTGCAAATTAATCACATAAATTGAAACAGTTTAATTTATATATTTTAAGTTTTCTTTAAATTTTTAATTCAACAACAACAAACAATTTTTATTTTGGTTCTTATTGTTATTTCAATTCGACAAAAATGCAAATAATTTCAAACCAAAGCAGAAAAATATAAATATCAACACTAAACTGTTAACCCTATATAATACATCGGTTGATAAGTCAATAGGATAATCAATAAAATAACGTATTTTGTGCAAAATACAACAAAATGCAATATAGTCCAGAGTAATATAAACATTAATCTAACATTTCGATAACTCACTCGCTCTCTTGCGGAATAATTCATCTTTGCACTTTAAATATGCCTTAGTTTCATTTTTTCATTGAATCCAAATCTCTTTACCTAGACCACTTTTATGAGATCTGAAAACAGATAGTAATCATCGCTGGCCACGTCTGAAGAATACAGTTGCGAAAGCAATTTGAAGTGTATTTGGTGCAATTTGTCATGGTAACCATCAACTTCTGGTACTGCTTTAATGTCATCCTTCGAACAAAACCAATGTATGACATAGGTGTTAAATAGTGTGGGCTTAACATAACACTGTTCCAAATACACGCATTAAGATACTGTGTCGATAAAAGCTCCATTAATACATATTATAAGTTTCGAGATAACTTCTAGCGTATTATGAGTTACAAACACCTAGTTGAAAATGTGATAGTTCACTCTTTCTGAGTAATTTCAGACATTTACTTTTGTATGTAGCCAACCTAGTATGCAGGATAACAGTACAGCTTCGGTTGAATTCCAAATATACACCTCTGGTCGGGCATCACAAGCGAATCCAAACTTTCTACCAGTGATACCTTAAAACAGTACAGGTTAGTGCCTAATGGTACCCAATTATAGTTTAATTTCAGGACAGGCCTTCCTTGTCTTGAAAATATTCTTGCCTATGTCTCGAAGAAAGAGAATACATATGTATATAATATTATTATTAAACCAGTTACACTTCAATACAGTATAGGATGATGCCTAATGGATTTTAGTCGTCTTTTATGACAGGTATGCCTTACCTCAGATATATTCTAACTCCTATCCCGAGGTAGGAGAATACATATCTATGTAATATTAATCAAGAACCAGTAATACTTGTTGTTTAATGGATTTTATTAGCTTTTTGCGATAAGCAAATCTCATCTTTTATCCCGAAGAAGAAAAAGTATTTTTTGATTTTAAAATAAAAAAAATTAACACCCATTATGCACCATTCTGTACTGTTTTAAAGAATAACTAGTTCCAAAATAATATTATTTAATAAATTAATATATGTGTAAATAATATATTGCGCACAATAAATCTTTTAGGTCGGGGTGATTATTATTTAATAATATATTAATATATATGTAAATTATATTATTTTGGAACCAGTTGTTTTTTAAAGCAGTACAGAACGATGCCAAATGGGTTTTAATTTTTTTTTGTTATTTTAAAATTAAAAAATATTTTTATATGAAAATACATAAGCCAATTAACTGTTTATTGATTAATAACAACAATCACTGATTTTACTAATTAATAATAAAATTGAATTTTCATTTAAATTTCTTAACATATTTTGTTGTTTTTATTTGTTTAAATAAATGCCATGATTTCATGTATGTCAAACTGAAATGAATAAAAATCTCTCTCTGTTGGAATGATGGACCAACTCATGTGAGTGAGCGCAGCTGCTACACATTTAGCAAACTGCAAATACACTGCAAACATAAATGCCGCAGATAAAGTTGATTTATAAACATTGAATTTAACAATGTCAACAACAATACAAACAACAACAAAAGCGATATAAGCGATATAAGCAATTTGTTTATAAATTTATTCCATGTAACTGTGACTTATTTATATGTATAACAGCAATATCAACATTAATTCATACATTTTTTTTTTAGGTTAAAGTAGCTAAAGCCAACTGTATGTGTACGTGTGTGGGTTTGTGCGTTTGAGCGTTTGTTCGTGTGTTCGTAAGCGTATGACAGTGAGTGATAATGTGTTAGTGTGTGTTAAGCTTTATAAAATATTCCTGTATTATGTATTTTATGTTTTCTATGCGAATTTAAGCTCAAACAGAAATTAATTTATCATTCATGCGGTTCTATTGAACAACAAGACAAAAAATCATAGTAAACAAAAAAAAACAAAAAAATATATATACAAAAGAAAAATGGCGAACCTAGCAGGGCTTTTGGTTTGATTTAGAGACCTGATTGTATGCGGGCGAATAGAAATGGAATATTGACTCAGATTGTGAATGTGAATGTGAGTGCGATTTGTAAATAATATTTTTATTGTGTGGTTTTACGAATGGTTGATAAAATAATTTCTTTTTTTATTATTTCATTTTTTTTTTTTTTCATTTTCATTTTTCCACATTCTTTGTGCCAAATAATAAATTTTTCGAGAGTCAATTTCTGACATTATTAAGCATTTGACTACTTTTACACACTCGACAGCGCAAATACCTTTCGGTTTATCTGCTAGAATTGTGAATGTGTACGCTTCACCGCAAATATTTGTAAAGGCACGTGTAATTTTTACTTCTGCTGTATTTAAGTTCCTGAATGAAGTGCCTAAAGGCACAAAATGTGTTAAATTTATATGGATTTTATTATGGAAAAAACATGTAAATATGTATTTACTTCAATTAAGTTATTCCCTCTAAGCTGCTTGCTACTGTTGCCGTTGTTGTCACAAATGTTATATCCAAAATTTGCGAAAATTAATTTATGCCCAACCATAATAGTTACATTTGTAACTGCTAATGAAACACAGCTTTACTCTACTCACAAACTTGTTTATTTATGACTAAATAGTTAGATAACAAATATTTAAGTAATTACATAAACATAATTATTTACATTTTTCTTTATATATATAATCAAAGACATTTCATAAATATTTCATGTATATAATAAATTTTACCTAACTTTATCCTTCTAACTTGAACTTAAACTGAAACTAAAACTAAAACTAAAACTGAAACTAAAATGAAAACTTTAGCACAAACATAAAGTTTTTAAAGTACATAAAATAATTTTTATTTTTCTGCTCTCATAATGTCATTTATCATCGTCACATCTCGTTGAATCTCGTTTGGCCCCATCAAGTATATGTCGAACTTTTTAACCTCATTACGCTAATATTTTTCGCAAATATCCTTTTTTCTGCTTATTTCGGTTCGAAGTGCGAAAGTGTGCAAAAATCCACTTGACGTTATTAAGAAATATTCTCCTTCTCTCCTCTCCTTCTACACTCTTGCTCTTCTGCTGTTATTGCCGCTGTTATTGCCACTGCTACTGCTGCTGCATAATGGCATTATGAAACATTAGCATTATTGAAAATGAAAATATATTCAACACACACACATACACATCCTCACCCACACGCATTTAAGCGCTTTTCATTTAAGCCGTTTGAAGTGTGCAAGAAGCATCGCCAGCTTACAATGTCAACTCATTAGACTTTCTTTCTGCTTATAAAAAAAATTGAAAAATTAAAAAAAGTGTTAAAATATAAAACAAAATGCGAAAATAATATTTTAAACATTGTATAAAAAAAAGTCCTTATAATGTCAACAGAATTTTTATTTAAAAATTATTGAAACTAATATACTTGCTATAAGTTGAGGGTACCAACAATTATTACAAACACTTTAAAGAGAAGTGAAGAACTGGTGAAAGAACCGGTGTCTTTATAAGTATTGATTAGTATGTAGGTAAATGAAGTTCAAGGAGTATAGAATCCTCTTCAATTAACTAAAAAAACCATTTTAATTTCATATTTCTCGTAATTCCAAGTAGAAGTATGAATATATGAGAACCAACCGAACGCATTAATAAATGCAAGTTTCTTTCTAAAATTAATGTCATAAACGTCGTTGAGTATGTTGAAGCCTGGGGCGCCCAATAGCTTAAGCCTGGACATAGACAGAGCAGGTGTATTGGTATCTCCTTTTTTAACGCCGATACAAATGTACTACAGGAAATTCGACGGGGCAAAACGACATTAGCTATATATAGTCCAATATCCCATTAGAACAAATATTAAATTAACCTAGATATTTTCGATATACTTCTATGTACCATGTAGAAGTTCTATATTTAAAGTATAAAGCACATGTAACTCTTGAGCTGACTGTATGAGCTCAAATCTTATTTGCTTGTCGCCAATATTTATTAAATTTTTCATAATTTATTATTGATACTTTTATAGAACTGATGTTAGCTGGCACTTTCTTTGCTTTCTTTAATATGCATGCCCTTACTATAATACACACTCAAAAAAATATGCGCTAACCACATACTGGTTAAATTGACCAAATCATTTTGTTAAAGAAATTTTAACTAATGTGATAAAGAAGATATGAAAACCAATATATGGTGTGGTTGGACCAACATGATGCGTCGAGTAAGAATATTTTAACGTTAGATTTAGTTGAAATCTGGTTAAATCAAGTGCATTGCAGTGATATGGTTTACATTACAGTAGTGGCCTTATATACCAAAGCTAAGTTTAGCTTAATTACGATCCCGTTATGATAGTGAGAGACTTACATTGAAGATAAAATGTGATACATTTTATTTTATTTTAAGGGTGGATAAACTGCATCTACTAAAACCACTTCTTAGAAATGAGTTAAGAAAAATACAGCTAACAGACTATAAAAGACAACAAGTTGAATACGAATTCCAGTACGCAGTAGTTGAAGCATAAGAAGTTTATTATTTGTATTTTCAATTTATCTAGTTTATCTATGTCTGTGTGTTAAATCCCAAATTACTCCCTCAAATTTTGGAACAATTCGAATAATACTCATTCATTCGTAATTAAGTAATAATAAATTCTCATATGCGAATATGAAGGAGACAAATGCAAAAATGTATTTAAATGTACTGCGATGAAAACTTTATTGAAATAAGATATATGCCGCTATGTACATAGTATCAATCAGTTGAATCGGAATTAGTTCAACAGAATCGTTAGATTTGAATTATCAGAAGTAGCGTTTTTATTATTCCATTGCTATTTTCCCTCACCCAATCGCCCCCTGACCAATTGATCATATACGCAGCGATTCTTATTTTGTACATAATATATAAAGTAACGTCATATATAATTCTTAATATTTATACTGTAAACAATCTATGTTCATCTCGTTCAACAATCATAGTTTAGTATAGTTTTCTACTGAACTATATCTTAGGCATGGACATCGCAAAAGAATAGTGTAAAATTTTGGTACAACATAGTCTCATCGTGAATGTGTATAATATTTAAAATACATAGTATTAGTAGTGCATTCTTCACTCATGTAAAAGAAACTTCAGTTTAAGTTTCATAGCTATGAAGGGGCTCGAATTTAGCCTATCATATTCTAGTGATTATAAGTGTCAAATAATGATTTTTCAAAGAACAATAATTTACACATATAAAATAACTTGGAAAAAAAAATGAAAAGCTTTTGTGGTGTAAGAAAAAAACAAACTTACTGCTCATATTTTCTTTTAAATGTACTATATATTTCACTTATTTGCGAAAACACCTGAGACTTTTATACCCATTTCTCTTAAGTGGAAAAATAATAAATGATACATTTTAATCACCAAATTCAAGTACTCTTAACATTAAGGAAAAATTAAAAATATTCTACATAAGTTTCAACTTTATTAATGTTTATTAAAATTTCTTTGGTATCACGCCTCCAATTCTCAAAAGAACTTATGTCTTTTGTCAGATGGTTGCACACAAAACTGACTTGTTCAAGTTTTTCCAAGAAAACAATTTAGTCTCGACATAATAAAGCATAAAATTGTGCTTTTAAAAAGACTTCATCATATTTTTGTTAAATTTTTTCTCATTTAAAGTCATCACACTTATTTCGTAATACATTTACATATTTTTAGATTCTGTTATGTAATTTTCCTGACGTCATTAGAATCAACTCGCTTTTGTATACACAGCAATAAACGATGCCATTTCCACTATTACTTCCGTTCACAGCTGCTTTCATTCCAACAATGATGCCGAACTGGTGCTGCTGAATAAAATTCATCATAATTTCCGTCATTAAGCAATGCCAACGGCATATGTCCTCTCAAAAACTTTTCTACTTTATATCGAATATTTTTTATTATTATTGTTATTATGACGGATCAATTGCTTATAACAACTTTGAGTGTTTGAAATAGAAATCATAAATACACACAACCTAAAAACACAATTTGGTTGAATAGTTCAAAGAAAGTTCTACTAGACGTATGACTACTACGAATTTATGTATATTTTTATATATTCTTATAAATATGCAAATTTATAAAAAAAATTCAAAAGATTTTAGTACACAATTAAGAAATTGCTGAAATAGAATCTTTCTATAACAAGTAAAATATATTATATTTGTATTGTGTGTTACTTTATACATTTTAGTATCTTAGCGCACTTAACTATTCGATAGTTCAAATAGGTGTGAAATTCTGTTTCTATATTATTAAACAATTTCAAGTACAACTTGAAACTAATTTTTTATTTAAATATAAATTTTTATTATCGAATGTGACGAAAAGAAGTTTTTATAAGTTAAAAGGATTCGAACAGTAATAAAGAAATAACAACAATAATTTTTAAATTAATTTATTGTAATTTTTACTGATCACACAACAGTGTTTCTAGTATTGCTAAGTGCTCATCATCAGGGATCTTAGAAATATTTGAATTTTTATTTAATTAATTTATAGTAAATTATTGTTTAAATCTGTACTTTTCTTGTGCTTCTTTTATTTTATACAATTATAACCTTATCATTCTTCAAAATTTTTTGTAGTTGCATATCACTTTTAATTTATCTCTTTGTAATTCAAGTGGAGTGGTAAAAACAGTCATAGTGGATTGATTTCTTGTTTTGAAACCAATCTAGAAAAAAATATTTCTTTTTGTAAATTAATATTTTTTGAATTATTAATATTAAAAGTCTGGAAATAAAATATGCTGAGAGCCCAAAGCTAAGTTGTGAAAATAAAATTTCAAAGACAGTGAGTAGATGGAAGATAAAAAATTTGCAAACTACAAATAGTCTAGAATGGTTAAAAATGGGAAAGATTTTGCAAAACCCACCTTTAGCTGCAATTCTGGTGTTTAATAAAGAAGAAAATTTTTCTAATTTCATTTAAGTCTATACAAAAGCATAAATTCTTGTTTTCCTTGATTTTTAAATAAAAATGTTTTAACTTTCAAATGTTTAAATGTATACTTTCATTTTGATATGCTCTTTCACAGCCCAATTATTCTACATGTTTCAAACTCAGCACATCTTCAAATAAAGTAGCGCTTAAATTCTAAACAAATACACATAATATACAAATATTTGTTTTATTTATTTTTTTATCCGAGATACTTTCTATAAAGGAAGAGTTGCCAACAACGCCAAAAGCTGAACGCAACAAATATGCGACATCATGAATTGAGCAGCATCATTAAAGCATTTTTGATTGTTGACACATATTCCGCTCTTATTCAGTCGAATTTTGCGCTATATTTTCGCTATATCTTGTATCTTATTTATACGGAACAACTTTTATCTATGAATAAATTCGAATGAATTTCAATATGCAGACGTGCTTCATTACTACATTGTGTGCGTTTGCGCTGACAAAAACAACTTGTTCCTTTGTACGAGCGAGTATCTTTGAGTTTGCGATTGTAACAATATGCGTAGTTCTGCATAAAAATGCATGTATTCGCTTAATCGTTGCTTTGTTAGTCCATGCTAAATACCTAAAATTGTCTTGCAAACATATTAAAGGATCATTCCATGTATTCTATTTCTATGCTCTGGTTGTGTATGTGTGTAACTATGTCAGCTAGTGTAGGTTTGTTTGTTTTTGCATTAGCGCTGCTCATCGTTAAGCTTTAACATGACATTAAATGTCAAACTCGCATCCTTTCCTGTTAACTTATGCTACGTCCTTGCGTCTACCTACTTATGCCTTTAGATACTCGTACCATCCGAATGATTTATATACTGGCGAACTGAGAATGTTTCATTTATTTTTTTTATTTTTTTAAAGCATGTCCTTGTCATCGGTTTTTCGGTATTTTGTTGTTTTATTTATGCATTTTATTTTATATTTTTTTTTTATTTATCCCTTCTTCAGTATTCATTTTGTTGTCTTTCACTTGTTAGAAATTTCATCGTTTTATTTTGCTTTTGGATTAAATGTCAGAACAGTTTAAATTGCAGCTTGTTACGTTTACCTAAATTTTTCGTAATGTTAAATTGTGTTACTTTATGTCAAAATATATTATTTTGTATTCACTTACATCCTGTCTTATATTTGTATATTATTGTTGTTTTTGTATTTATAATTGTTGTTTCTGTATCTATGATTATTTGGTATTTATTGTCATGTTAGATTAAATCAAAAATAAACCAAATATCTGTTAAAATCTGCCTATGCGTACACACAAATATTTATAGAGAATTATAAGCTTAAATTCCAAAAATAAATTCTAAATAATTTTATTTATTTTTGGGACTCTTGTAACTGTCATATATCTTACTGTAATCCAATATATGTATATAATATTTAATAGATTTTCAGATTTTTCATAATAAAAAATACATCAATATTTTATACATAAATTATTTAAATATAAATGTTTTCCAAAGACAAATAATAACAAAGAATCAATTAGACGTAGTTATATTTAAACTTAAAAGGAAAATTTAACTATGAATATAAGATACATTTAAAAATAACTATAATTAATTAATTAATCATTTTACAGCTGGTTTATGATTTAATTCCAATACAACACAGCTAGTAAATTTGTTAATGAACTTTCACAGTAAATTAACAAAACTCCAAATTGGAATATACAAGTCAAGTACGGCTTTGGGTCAGTTGGCTAATGAACACTGATTATGAACTTTAAATTTAGCAGGATAAATTTTAGTCTCAATAAACTACTTATGACTACTTACTTCTTATGACTACTTATTAAATATATAAAGTAATTCCAAGGCTACTAATAATATGTATTTGCCAATACTCGAGACAGATGTATGGTCAGCCAAAAATTCAATTAATTAAAAAGAAATAAAAATCAATTTTATTACAATTTACTTCTGTTCAAAACCTCTCCATCAACCATTTCACAAATTTTCAGATACAGTTTATACATTTAGGGAACTTCCAGACAGTTGACTCAATGATGAAAGCAATTATTTACACTTATGAGTAGTAAATTATTCACTTATTTTACTGTTAACACGAGTTAAAATTTAATTATCATTAAAAGTATCACTTCATCCATTAACTTTATTTTCTTTGTTGAAGTGATAATTAAATAATCAAAGACCAACTTTGACAAAAACAAATTTTTAAAATAGTTCTATTTTTTTGATTTTTAGAATTATGTATTTTTCACTTCTTTTCTCAATAATAGTTAATATTTAATGATAAGTAGTGATGCACACCCGACATTCCGACTTAAATAGAGAAGATTCTTAAACCATCAAATTATTTCGTTATATTTGGCTTTACGGTAGAAAGGCAATACTACATTTTTGGTCAGATCCGTGTGAGTTTTTGATGATTTATCATGTCTGTCATATCTTAATCTTGTGGCATACGTTCTTTAACCATAAAAAAAACTCTCTTTTCATTATGAACTATTTTCAAAGTAAGTAATCTGCATTAATACGCATAATTCGATCTTCTAGTGTTCTTAATTGATCGTTAAGTTTTTGTGTGTTTTAAACAATCTACAGTTTATACTACTGAAATTAGCTATAACGAGCTTATAATCTGCTTATATTTTATCAGGTTTTTTTTTTGATTTTGTCAAAATAATTATAACACGTGCCTTCAACTCATTCAGTACTTCTTATATTTTGAACCATTCTTTTATTATTAAGGGTAACTTTATCAAATTTATTTATCAAGTTGGTCTTTAATCCAGCAGGTCTTATCTAAATATCAACAATAACTCGTTTAGTATTAGAAAAATACATACATAATTTAAAAGATTAAACTTTATAGATAACATTATAGCTACAAAATAAAATGATTCTACAAATACAAAATATATGTAGAATCATTTAAAATATTTTTACCAACTTATCGCATAATTAAAAATCCCGTGCCCCATATTATTTAGTTGCATGGAATATTTAAACAAAATTTTTTGTTGAAAATATCGTTAGTAGATAGTACAAACATATGTTAGGTTCCCGTGTACTGCAACCTCAGCAGATAGTTTTTATTGTAAGAAACTGTATAAAACATATCAAATGAAAAACACATTAACTTATTGTTGGGACCCAAAATTCAATCTTAATATTTTCTTAATGACCCAGATCTACGTTGGGTAGAATATGACTAAAAGTACTATAATTTTTGGGAAATGGACGACATGCTGTCATTTCGGTGAATTATATAGAACTATGAGCGTATGTATTTATTTTTCGCGGTCTTATCTCGTCTGAACAGCTCTGATAAAGAATATAACTAGAAGTCGTACAATTTTCCTGATACAAATGCTATACTCTCACATCAAACAAAATCATCTTTTAAGATGATATGCTCTCTACTCAATAGTGTTGAGATAGCTTTACTTTTTATAGTCCAAAAAAAAAATGTCCTTCTAGGTTTTATGTTAAAAATATCCCTATTAAAGCAATGTTTTTAAATGAAAAATTTGTACAGTGAACTAAATATAATTTATAATTTAATTTATACATTAAGTGCAACGATTCGACCTCAGTACTTAGTTATGAAATTACTATACATGAACTTGGGAAAATGTTGTACTGTTAAGAGTTCCCCTTAAATCATAAGCGCATCACATATATTTTACTTTGATCCGTTCCCCGGTTATAGTGAATAAAAACTTTTTGAAGTGTTTAAAAATAAAAAAGCGCACATATTCTGAATTAAAAATGAAAAATGATAACATATTTCCTGATTTCCCACATAAAGCTAAAGATGAGAATTGTTCAATGAACTCGCCAGCTTAGCTGCTAGTTTATCATTATGCCTTAAATTTAAAAATGAGTCAGAGATATTCCCTTCTAAGTATGAGGATTTACGATGCGAGTGCTTTATCGTGAATACCATCAAAGGATCAACTTTTAAATGACGCTGCGGTTGTTGTGGCAACATGAACACCTTCGCACATAAATATACCCATATACACATACACTTGCATACGTTGAACAGTATTACACAACTATAGTTGTAAGGACACCTTAAGCAAGGACAAAACATCGGCAAGTGCACACTTAAAAATGAATTTAAAAAAGTTTTGTATTTTTCTGTACTTTTTCGTAAGCATTTTTAACAGTTTCCATTTTTTATTGTAACTGAATTGCTGCCACTTAACAAAAATAAAATGAATAAATAATGTATAATTTTGTTTAAAAGTTGAGTTAAAAGTTGAGCAGAAAAAAAATTTGTTACCCAAAAGTATGAGAGCGTGAAAAATTTTTATAAATTTGTTGTTATTTTGTGTAAATAAAAAATACGAAACTCATAAAAAGACGAGTATTTACGTAATTTGTAGTGAATTTAGACTGAATTTAGAGTGAAACTAAATTTAAAATTATTTTTTTTATTTTTGCAAATTTTTTGTTGATATATTTTCTCTTGCAACATTTGCCTTTCGTCTTTTTGTGCAATAATTTTTCATGCAACAACCATTTCCGTTTCCTTTTCACTGCATTTGTGAGCTTAAAGGAAGCTACACTTTACAGCAAAAATTTTTCCTAATATTTTATTATATCGAAGCATTAGCATGAATATTAGAAACAAGAAATGAGAAATGAATGGCAATGAGTCTTCTGTAATATATGCAAAAAATATTAACAAATAACAGCAACCATTAAACAACAAGAAAAACAATCGCTAAAAATTCCAACATGAAAAATTATTGTAATTTTCAAGGTATGAGATCAGAAGTACTATGACAAATCAGTGAAAAATAATTCATAATTCCACGAGAAAAGTTTCTTGGTAAGAAATTGCTACTCAAAAGTATTATGTATCCTTCTGCATCATAATATTCTGCACGATTGTTGCATTGTTAGGATAAAATTTATTGCAATATAACATTTCATATCTTATTTAGTGCAGAAAAAGTTAATATAAGCAGAAAGCGTTGGAGTAACACGAGGAAGGGGTTAAAAAGCGGAAGTAAAGCGACAAAAGAATTGACACCTCTTTTGTTGGATGTACCAAAGCAAAACGTTGGATTATTATAAGTGTGTTGCCTTGTGGCCATGTGGCAAAATTTCTACACAATTTCTAGACAATTTCGCCAGCACACCAACACACCATCACACCAACAACATTTACCGAGAGTGCATCGTGGCAACCCGAGTACCTAACAACAATGCAGTGCCCGCAGGATGTACTTTAACAAAGAATCGCTACGCCACCTTGCACAGTTTACTACGGTGTGAAGACTCGAGTTTGCACTGCATTAACGTCGAGAAATATGTTTTTGTGTTTGAAACGGCGCCGCGAGAGATCAACGCTTAGTTAACGTTTATATATCGTGTGAGCTGAAATTGGACAATAGAAAGGACAAAAGTAGGTGCTAACGATAACGTCCCTCGCCTGTTTGCTACAGAAATAAGTACATTAAGAGCTAAAATACGAACAAGAAGAAGATTTTTTTTTCTTTTAAAAGCATAAAGTACTTTTTCGTAGTTTTTATTGAGTGTATCTGATGTTGAAGACGGTTAGATTTTCTTATTTCTTGCTAAGTGTTTTCGTAATAAGCAATAAAATAAAATGAAAGAAACTTTTGCACTTAAGTCATTACATGTAGTTAAGATATCTTTCGAAATTATAGCAATATATAATATTATAAAATATAGACCATGATTCTAGTACAATAGAAACTAAAAATTCTTGTATTCTAAGGCATGAAAATGTTTATTTCAATTTTGATACAATATACAATATATAATACATACATTATAACATCACTTTAGATATTAGCAATGACAAATAGCTCTGGAACAATATACACTTCTAACCAATTTTATAAGTGGTTAGAAGGTTTTAAACTCTCTTAGTCTTCTTTGATAATACATTATAAATTATTAAGAATCTTCAAAAGAGTTTTCTCTAAATTAATTATAGGCTAATATATTTTTCAATATCTTCCGCTCAAAAAGTACTCGGATTTTGTAAATAAAATACACAAACTTAAATTTTATTCCAAATTTATTTTATCTTCTTCAAAATAGATTCCTTCTGAAGCGATACACATATGCCAACGCTTAACCCAATCTTCCATACACTTTTCATAGGCCCGTGAAGGTATGGCTTTTAGTTCCTTTAGCGAATTCTCTTTTACTGATTCAATCGACCCAAAACGCTTACCGCGAAGGGGCAGTTTGAGTTTCGGGAACAGGTAAAAGTCGCACGGATCCAGACTTGGCGAATATAGTGCCTGAGCGATGACTGTGGTGCCGTGTTTGGTCAAAAAATCGCGTACAACAAGAATTTTCTATAGTAAAAATCGCTAAATGCACTTGAGGTAGTTTCACATTAACAGCTGCTGTAAACAAACTAATTGACAGATGGCGCTCAAATTTGTATCATGTCAAGAAAGGGTGTTACAACATAACAAAAAATTTTTGAAAAAGGTCTATTACTTAAGGAGTAGTTAACAAACAACAAAATCCGGATACTTTTTGAGCAGAAGATATATCTATGACAGCTAACCTTAGTATAATAGAAGAAATTATATCCCTAGATAGCGCATTCACATGGCAGTCGGCAGTAGTTGTTTACACCCATAGTTTTCAGGTCATTCCCATATTTCGAGTTTACGCGTATACAGAGTATACACTATATACCTACACTATGTAGAATATATAGAGTATACATAGTATCTCTTTCTCATCAAGCAACATTTTTTTTACTTGACATTCTGTACACATAACTTAAGCAGTAAAATCATTATGATTTGAATAATTTTACAATTTTTTACCCTTAAATAAGATTTCCTACTTCGTAGTTATATCATACACAATAAGCTCCATACTCTTTAACACAACATACATTTATTTTGTTATTCTTAAATACGTCAGGTTAGTTAAAGTTATGTAGGGCATCCTAAGAATCCACTTAGGTCTTATTATGTTGGCTTATTATGTTGCCGTATAAGAACTCTAAGGTTTACAAACCACATTGGATCTTTAACTAAGTCTAACATTCTCTTTAGAAGCTTGCATGGATCGTAACATATTCAATCGACGCCATCGATTATTTTATTATAATTAATCTAAAATTTCGTAGATTTTTGTTTAATATTTTATGGGCTGTAGTTAGCAGCCATACAATTGGTACAATTATATTTGTTTTATAATAATTTGATAATGACACCCAACCTTCATATAAGATTTTTAGAGAAATATGAAGCTAATCTGAAAACATATTCCGAAATTTTTTTGTTTTTTGTTGATATTGACAAGTACTCTTTATTCAATTCGTCTTCGAATATTATTAAAATAATTTAATGCATTGTATTATTTTAATAATATAGACTTATAATTTAAGTAATTGAATGTACTTATTCTAATAAATATTTATTTTTTCCTCTATATCTTTTGTAAAAAAGACAAACTTAAACACACAGTTTATACATAGCTTAGTTTAATCTAAAATACCCAATATTAATGAAACCTAGGTTTTGTGTAATTAATGCCATATATAAACTACATGCTAATACCTTCTGCGAATTACTTATTATGTACTAATATCGAATTTAATCATTAAAATAAATCCAATTTTTAATAATATATAAAATTAATATAATATATAAAATTTATATAAAAATATAAATTTTTATGCAGTTCTATGTATACGATATAAATGTAGATTACAAAATATTTAAATAACTTCTAAATAAGTCATTAATTATATACAACACAATTATTTTTTTACATATATTACACACATTATTTTTTTTTAATTAAGTTAATCAAAATATTTACATAAGTGTATATTAAATTCGATTAAACTGAACAGAATAGTTTTGCTTATCATTAAGAAGTTTAGCTGATTAGCAGTTTTATAATTTAATTATTGCTTGTAAACAGAAATGTTTCTTATCAATTACGTCACCGAAAGGGTTAAAGTTTGGAAATTTTGTACTTATCACCTCATTATTTCTTTTTTTCTATCCGAATTCGTTGGCTTTACGCACAGTCAGCAAACTCAATTCGTCACCCAAAATTTGGAAGCTCCAGTGGCGCAATTGGTTAGCGCACGGTACTTATAATCAGTAACTTGTGTGAGAAATGCCGGGGTTGTGAGTTCGAGCCTCACCTGGAGCAATTTTTTTATAATATTTTTTTATATAAATTTTAAACTAGAATTGCATATTTTATCCATCTATAATCCACTTTAAAATGGTTCATATTATGTATAAATATTTTTGAATATGAATAAATAAATATTATTATAAGTATATAAGTTTAGCTTACACTGAACTTAAAACCTCACGACCATATTTGTTTATATAAATTTCTATCGAATTTATTCAAAAATATTTTTTTGACTTTAACTGTTATAAACAAATCTCTCTCACTACATGTGAAAGTATATAAATTATATAAACCTGATTATATAAAATAAAACACTAAACCATATACAAGTTGCTAACGACTTAAATGTCATATATGTAGAATATATTTTCTTAGTCTAAACAAAAAAAATTAATTTTATGCTTTCAATATCACCCGATTTACAGGGTTTCAAAGAGGTGCCTATCAAAAACACAATGCGTTCATATAATTCATCACATCTCGAGAATTAACTATCTAATAAGCATTAATCTTATGTTAACATATAACATATCTATTTACAGCACATTTAACGTGATTGATTCTAACTATAAATTTGTTCTATTACTTGTTAAAAATAAGTATACGTAAAATATTTTTCTTAAAATTTTCTATAAGTTTATAATTTTTTTTTGTTATTCTTTATTTTATATATTTAAAAAGATTTCTTATCTTTATAAATAAATTTTATATTATTTATTTATAAAGTGGTTTTAGAACAGTAGTGAACTACAACAACAAAAATTTATTTTATATTATTTTAATTAATTGAAATTTTGCTGACAATACAGCTGTTTCAAGTATTGTCAAATATCCATCATCAGTGGTCTTGGAAATATTTCTTGTTTTTAATTATCCGTAAATAATTTTTTGAGACTGCAAGTACTCGTACCACGAATCGAACTCGTGTCATGCCAAATTTGAACAGTCAGTATTCATCAGCCATCTGACCCAAAGCCGTACTTGACTTTTATGTTCGCATATTTTTTCTGAAATTATTTTTTTTGATTTCTGAAATTATAAACCGGCTGTAGAATAATTGAATTAATTAATTTTTATTATTAATTGTTAAATTTCATTATTGTTAAATATCATTATTTATTTATTTATAATTTTATTTATATACACTTTGTCTCATTTTTCTATGTCAATACATTATACTCTTTGAAACCTTTCTTCCAAAGTCATTGTCTGTCTTTCATGCATCATTTTCCTATAATTGTTATTTAAAGTGAATCAGTTTTTTCGTCATATAAACAAAATGCTTGAGCTAATTAGATATAATATTTATAATTATAAATAAATTATATTACATGGTCTCATTATACATTGAGAGCTAATTCTAAATGTAGTGAAAAGATTAACTGAAACCTTTGAAGTGAGATTATTACTTAAAAAAAAAACACTATATATTGTACATAAAAATAATAATATTCCAATTTAACAAAATATAAATTGAAAAATATGTACATATTCAATAAGAAATTCTTGATAAAAATAAAAAAAAAAAAACTTACTTTTATTTCAATATTATATCATTCAATATTCACAGAAGAGAAGAAGAATGCATTAATTCGCTGTAATCACCGGTTTAATTAAAATTTAAATGAAACCAATTTAATTTTCACACTTTGAGATATTTTTATTATAATTTTCATACAATTTTGTGCGTTTTTATTTTATCATTTATTCTGCACGGCCTTACTTAAATGGCTTTATTAAGTATTAAATTGGCATTGATATGCTTGAAAAGTGCAAAATCATTAAAAACACTTTAACACTTTTATTTTGCTTTGAGCGTAGACCACTGATTTATCACAATAATGAGCTCAAAAAGTTCTCGTAATTATGAATTTCTTCTGGTTTTTTTATTTTTATTTAATATTTAAAAATTTAATTTGTTATTCTTTAGTAATTATTTGAAAAACTTTAAAATTATGGCAAAATAATTTAACCGAAAAGAAATAAAATATAAAACATAAATAAAAATAAAAGTAAAATAATAGTGTTGAAATTTAACAATTAAAAATTAAAAGTATAATTAATTAATGCAATTATTCTACAGTTGGTTTATGATTTCGGTTTAATATAACACGGCAAGTGAAATTGTTAATAGAACTTTCACAGCATATTAACAAAACTCCAGAAAAATGTGCAAACATAAAAGTCAAGTAAGGCTTTGAGTCAATTGGATAATGAATACTGACTCTGAGCTTCAAATTTGGCAGGGCACGAGTTTGATTCTCGGTACTTACAGTTAAAAAAAAAATATTTACGAATATTATATACAAAACTTATTTTCAAGACCACTCATGATGGGTATTTGACAATACTCGAAACAAGCATGGTCAAGCAAAAATTCAATTAATTATAATAATAATAGAAAAAGAATATTTGTTGTTGTAGTTCACTCTTTTATTTATATATTTATTTATTTATTTTTTCTTCCCTTCAACTACTATAATTTGGCATCTAGTATTCGTTTTTATTGTAGTAGAAATACAATAATAATTCATATAAATATTAAGAATTACATGTTGTGTATGAAATGTTAACATTGAATAATAGGAATATATTTAAATTAAATAAAATAAGATAATTAAATATTAAGAGTAGATGAGTCAGTAAACAGATGAGTAGAATTGTATTATATGTATGTTAAATTGTTAGTTTTGGGTTGTTATATTGATAGTACTGACGAAAATAAGCGCTTCAAGCGTCTATTATATGTGGCTTCGACATTTGGTAGCTTCCTCATTGCTGAGATAGAGTGGGAGGGTAATTGCATAAAAAATAAAATATGGCATTGAATTGTGAATATGATTTTACTTTAAATTAGTGTGAAATTATTTTAAATATGGTATCCACGATAAACGATTTGATACCATAAACTACCATATCATCATACCGCATTTATTTGCTTTATCTCATATTGCACAATGATTATAGCAACCAGATGCTGTGCAGTATCTATTTAAACGTACCTTAAATTAGAAGGAATAATAATAAATAGTGTCAAACTGCAACACCACTTACTAAATAACTGAAACATGTAAAAAATCCTATTCTTCGTTCAAATAAGCTATTAGAGAATCACACAAACCCCACATAACTGCATTTACGAGTATCCTACATTTTACGCACACCTATTGATTTTTCAATATACATTTCAAATAAACAAGTTACCCTAACTCGTTTAAAATTATTGTAACTTTGCGAAAAAAATTTTGAAACCATAAATTCTCTTTAATCCCAAATAAAATCTCTATTAAAACACTTTGTGTAAGAGTGCAAAAATCTGCACAGATTTCGGAAAGCAAATATTGTAATTTTTAATTCTATTTTCACGGATTCGCACATTTGTGAATGCAGCACCTCAACGTATGTCCATGGGGAAAATCGGAAACTTTGCGCATTTATTTAAATTCGCCCTAATCACTGCAAATAATTGGTTGAATCGAGAATTTGTGGAATGTTTTATTAATTGCACAGGCGAAGAGCTAAATAATTACAAACAATGCAGCAAATGAAATTAATTCATTGGAATATTTTAATTATAAACTAAAGCGGGATATATAAACCCGGCAGGATTTATAGAAAATATTTGAAATTTAATGAATTTACGAGTTTTCGTGCTAAGCATATTTCAGGCTCTTGATGATCTTATTAATGGAGTTTGATTTATGATATTAAAATATTAATACTATAACAATTTACATTGTTGAAAGGCAATTAATCTAGAGAAAAAGAGCTATGGAAAATCAGTCACAAATAAAGAAGAATGCAAAATGAAAATTCATATATGTGCATCAGAACCAGAAACATTAGACCATATTAAAAATGTACAATAAAAATGTGACTTTGACTAAGAATAAATCATGTTGTTACATAGAAGAAAATATTTATAGCAAGTAGTTTGAAAAATCTATTTGAAAAATCTATTTGAAAATACTTGTGAAATAATTTCATTATCTATTCTCAGCACTTCTGTGTAATATTGCTAAATAAATGTAAATATATATACTTTAATTATGTATTTGGAAATGGTGTTGAATTTAATATAAATATAATTGGCTATGGCAAGTTGATTGTTGCCTTTGATAGAATTGGTTTATAAATGAATTAATGACGAGTATTTCGAATAATAATTATTATACAGTTACTTTTTATCAGCAATTCATTTAAATAAATCAATGCGAATGTAAACTTCTTTCCTTTAAATAAATATAAAAACTTTTACTAAAATTTGCTACGAAAATAAAAACTGTAGAACTTTCCAATTATTTAACAATTAGATGTTGCTGTTTTTTATAAATTTTGTTTTTAAATTTTGCTATTGATCACAATCACAATAGACCAAGTCAAAGAACAATGCATCATACATTCACAACTAACCAGATATTTCGAAATTAAAAAAAAACCACGAAGAAGACAAAATACTATTTTTTAGACCATACAAATTAACTTGATTCGGGGTTAGAATAAGTGGGAATAGTACTAATCATATCAACAATCAATTATCTTTGGAACGCTGTAAATTTCAAGTTTCTTTCTTTTATAGATATACTCATTTGAAAATGTGTCTACAATGCCAATTCTCAAAACCCCATGGGTCCATATCTCCTAGGAAAAAAATCACAAAATTTTTTCCCTAGATACGGGTCTTCTTATTTTATAAAAGGAGCTCATAAAAAACTTTCAGCCAAATCGGAGATCATGAGGTCATTTTTTGTCAAAATCCGTCCGATTTGTAAAAGAATAACCCATATACATACTGTAATGAATTATAAAATGAGTTGTAAATAATTTTAAAGGGTCTCTGAATAAGTACCCCGGACTTAATTATCAGATATCACGACGCATAAGTTGCATTAAAGAGAATAATCTTTATGAAAGCAGGATGGGAGGTTTATCATTCCGTTTCGGAGTAGAAGAATTTATTCGTGACAAATGAAAGAGGTGTAGCCAATGGATTCGCAAGGCTTTCAAGATTTAGTACATGTTTCTGTCTTATTATCTCGGTTATAAATAATTTCTGTGGTCAATGTTAGTATGTAAGAGCAGCGTAAGAAAAAAGTACTTACACGCACTTATACTTACTTTTCATGAGTATACTACAAATATTAAAATTTCAGCGCTGGTACACAAGATAACATTGTTGTTGCACAAATTCGTGGTTCTTGTCTGTTTTCTATACAAATGTTTTGCGTTTGTTTAATGCCTGTTTTTCTCTTTTAACTTAACCAGCTCTCAAGACAACTTATAATAAATATAAAAATTACTCATGAAAACAGAATAAATTAACATAAAAATATAACATGCATAAAATGCAACCAACAGAATAACAACTGATAAATAATAATACTATTAGGCCTGCAAAGTTTAATTAAAAAAACCTTTGAATATAAATTTTCAATACGACTTATATGTATGTTTGCAATGTAATTTGGAAATCAATCAAGCAATGAAAAATTAAATGGATATTCTCGCTCGCGTTGACTTGGGCAAAAAAAAATTAAAATTTTATTAAAATTGCAACAACAATAACAACACAAACCAACGCCAGAAAAAAAAGACGAATCACATAGTCACAAATACACATAAAAGCCCCAAATAAAATGC
Organism: Teleopsis dalmanni; assembly: GCF_002237135.1. Lineage (NCBI taxonomy): Eukaryota > Metazoa > Arthropoda > Insecta > Diptera > Diopsidae > Teleopsis > Teleopsis dalmanni. The sequence continues at coordinate 174,865,305 of NC_051846.1, forward strand.
AATTAAACGTGTTTGTTTATCTTTTAAAATGGCGGATTGTGCGCAGGTTAATGTGTATGTAAACCGGTAGCGCATTTATGAATATGTGCCCGGGCAAGTGTTAAATCATTTTATTTCATTGTCGTTAAGATTTAATTCGTCAGATGTTAAAGTACGTAAATTCCAGTATGGCTTATTCGCCCCACTGCCGGAGCTGATGTAGTGACACTCTTAAGTGTGTGTGTGTGAACGAAAGTATTGTGTGAGCAAAGCTCTGAGGCACAATTAAATTTGTTATTGTCTCTTTACTTAATGGCAGCCCAGAGTATGTAAATTTATTTTCTCCTTGCATTTGCATTAAGGAAATGCGTTGATTTAATGCTGACATAAAATGATTATGTTTCATTTAAAAGATACACAGTAGCATTCATTATAATAAATTTTTAAACATTTTAATGAGTTTATAATTTTAACAATTAAAAAAATTTTTAAGTGTAATCATAAGTTGTTTTATTACCAGTTGTCTTAAGTTTTTGAATGGGAAATTAATATGAAAAGATTAAAAATGAAACTATTGGAAACATTTTCAGAGAAAAAGAATTCACAAAAAAAAAGATTTTAAAAACTTCTTTTGTGAATTAAAGTTTTTTATTATATTCTACTTATTAAGGCTTCCTTGTATTTAAAAAGAATAAGATATAATGTGAATTAACATAAAATTTTTTAATTTTTTTTAACTATATATATTACATCCCTTAATATAAAATTTATGAAAAACATCATACGTACGAGGATTTCTTAAATAGTTCTGCGTTCAACATAAAAGGAAAAGAAAATATTAAGAATTCTCCTAATGAAGGCAAAAGCGATTTTGTCGAAATACATATAGATATATACAAAAAATAACGAATCGAAATAAAAACTAAAATTCCTTAAATAACAAAACTAAATTTATTAAAGGAAACGTTTTTAATATTTTTCATATAATAACATCTGTTATATAAATTTATAAAATCTTTCTTAAAAATTGCCTTGAATAAATTTATAATAACTCCGTATAAGAAGTAATTAAATTTAGATAAATCCAAAACTATATCTTTTATAGCTTTTATTTGAAAAATTGGCTCTTTTGAATTTCTATTAACTCTATATTTAAACTTGCGCAAATCTAAAATTATATCCTTTTACAGTTTTTATTTAAAACATTGACTCTTATACATTTTTAATAACTCCGTACCAAGAGTGTATAAGCTTAGGCTTTTCTAAATCCCTTTTCAGCCTTTAATACAAATTTCTTCATATCATAAAATTATAATAAAATATAATAAAATATTATATAATATATATGTTATGCATATAAACAATTAATGTATATACAATATGTTTGTTCTTTTCTTTACAGTTCAATAAAATAATAAAAGACAAACGTAACTGCCATTAAAATTGATTTATTAAAAGTATAATAAGAACAAATCTAACATATGTGCTGCCACTTGAACCTCCTGAAATAGAAATTTAATTAAATAACATAAAATATAAAGATAAACTATAAACGATAGAAAGATATAAATGTTAGAGATATATATATATATATACATACACAGTTCTACATGCACAGTAAAGCAATATGCAATCCAGCACGAAAACCAATTAGAAAGCAAAAGCAAACAGACAGCATATTGAAAGAGAAATATTAGAAAAACTACATATATATATAGATATATATATAAATCCAATACACATACCAAATGAATGGAACAGCGAATGAAATAGCTAAAGATACTACATACTCAATTTGGAAGCACAAATCTAGTGCAACAAAAGCTAAAAGTGTCAGTTGCAGCAGCAGAAGATAGCAACCAAACGACGTGGGACAGCAGCAGGCAAACACAATAAGAGCAACGCTTGTGCAGAAATACAACCGAAGCCGAAGCCAAAGCCAAAAGGAATTAGTTACTATCGAAATTGTTTACATTGGACTAACCACAAAACTAAACTTAAACAATCTAAAGCAACTATTAAATTTTTAACCGCAAAAACCACTGAAACCGTCACCACCATAACCAGCACCAGCCACCAGCAGCAGCAGAAGCGATACCAGGCGCTCTCAGCAGTGAAATCACTAAAGGATACAACTCGACGCAATTGAATTTGGTGTGTAGTTTGTTTAGACTTCGGCGAGGCGTACTCAGCCCACACGTACAGAACAACGCACGCACGCACGCACAGTCAGGCATCAAAGCTCAGAGGGAAATGAGATGAAGTGGTTTCAAGTGGCGATAGATATGATTCTTGTGCTTTCATTTATAACAAGTAAGTAATATATGTCTGTATATTATGCACACTTGCTTACACATATATGTGTAAATACTATATATATATATATGCACATTTATATCCATTTTGCTACATTTAGTACTAAATTCAATTACATTATAATTATTTACATCAACAGTTACAACAAAGTTAATATTACCATAAATGCTTCAATGAATCAATGAAGTGGCATTAATGCCGCATTTGTAATTCCAAATCATATCAACCGGTAGCATTTGCATCATTTTATCTAAATTAGTTCCACTCTGGCATGGCGTGGAAAACATGAATGCAAAGTAGCAATACAATTGAATTAGACTACCAAGACGGACTGACGTGTAAGCGTGTAATTGGCTTGAACATTAATTTCAAATTTCTAAAATGCATAATGCCACAATGATTCCGGAAACCAATGCCAAACCCATTAGTGTTTTACACTTGTGTGGCAATTCATTTGATATTTGCTTTAAATTGAATCAAAGGACAAACTAAATAATTCAACATCATTTACCAGCCACAGACGTGGGCAGCTTGTCTCATCCAAATAGTTCTGATATAGTTTTTGTAGTCCTCAATGACTTAAAGTCTCCTTTATCACAATTTATAAATTTGTTAATGTTTTAAAATTCATATTCCTTGAAGATACATTTGATTGTTTTCACCTATTGCAGTATAATATGGATAGTAATAGTATAATATGGATAAAGTTATTGGAATGTTGCTAGAATGTTATATATATCTTTAGTTGGATGAAATCAATTCTTTAATCTTCAATAAATTGATTTTGTTGTTAATAAGTTAGTGTTTTTTGTTTAAGATTTTGTACTAAAAATGTCACGGACGTTTAGGTTTGTCATAATAACATAAAATATTATACCATATTAATAATACTGCAACTTATTAATGAAAATATGTTTGAATGACTTTAAGTATTTGAAGCAAAGAAATTACTGGAATATTTATTAATATTTAATATATCAACCCATAGAAGTATATTCTTTAAACAAAACGAGCAATAGTTCTGTAATAAGTGCCCATTTACCTATTATTTATGTTAAAAAAAACGAAAAATAAATTAAAGGATACATTCTACGACGGCAGAATATTTCCTGCATATTCCACTTCCTGATAGTTAACGTCGGTTTATAATGATAACAGAAAGTATTAAATACTGCCACCGCAACCAACAAAAGAATTCTTTTGCATATTGCACTTTCTGCAAGCTAAAGTCGGTATTTAAGAACCAAAGAAAATATCAAACGCTACCACCGCAACCAACGAAAGAAATGATATTTCATATTTCACTTCCTGATAGCTAAAATCGGTATATAAGGATAAAAGGAAGGTGTCAAATACTGTTACTGTCACCTAATATAAGGAAACCTTTCCGTTCCACTGGCCAAATATAATCTTAAATTTTATACACATTTTATATAAATCATGAAAATATACGATTGCGTACATCCATAGGTCATTGCCATCTTACTTTCACCTACCATTAGTTATTGTCGTAGCAGCAACTTAATATAATAAAAATATAATAAAAATTTATTAATCATTATTTTCTTCCCTTCATTTACATTAAAATAAATTTATAAAAGAAAATATTGGCATGATGTATGTTAACATAAAGTCAATTCTTTCGAACGCAAGTCCAAGAATTGTTTATATATGTTTAAGTAATTGTGTACCTATACCCTTTCGCATTAAAAGTCATTCAAATAAATGATACATAATAGATAACAGATTATTCTATATTCTTTCTGGGTGCTTTCTTTCATAGATATCTTGTCTAATGCTTTCCAATTCTTTTATTTTGTTTAAGCATTCGCGCTCTTACGGATGATGAAACTCAGTCTCTTAATATGCTAAACCAAAAGAATATCGACTACATGTTTCTGGTTATATTTTTGTTTTCTAAAGTTTAATATATTTTATACTGCTTTTTAAAGGGTTAATCACTGATAAAGTACTCAAATAACAAACGAAATATTTGCATAAACCTTCAAATAAAATTATTTGATATAGTTATTTGAAAAGCTGATAAATTCTAATAAAAAAGTTGTTACTATACACAGTGTATAGTTAAAATTACTAAAATTACTTACTAAATCTAGTTAATTAGGAAAACTTATGTATAGGAAAACCTATGGAATTCAAATAGACTCTTAAGGTAATTAAGAATGTTCTATTAGGCTACTTCTACATCACCTACCTAACGAAATTTCATACCTATGTCAATCGTTTTTAAGAAACTGAGAAGACATCTCTTTAGAAAGTATAAATAAAATATTTTAATTATTTTTTGTATATCTTTCCAATGAAATGTTAACATAAATGCTTTGATTTATGATCATTTGACTTCTGTGTAATAAAAATAGCAATACCAAAAATAATAAAAACTCGCTTAACTGTAATAACTTGAAATGAGTGCATCAAAACTAGTTTCAAATAAACTCCTATTTGATGTAATTTAGTTTTCCAAAAATTTGATACCAACGAAATGACTTGATCTCATAATTAACCGGCATTAAAAATCTTTAGTACAAAATAAAGCTGAGAATAACACAGACTGCGACCAATATAATTGCCATTTCAGCCCTCTTTAATTTTAATATATAATTTTGTTGGTGGGGAGTCTTCACATTTGCAAACATCAAGCACAAAATATGAACTGAACACAGTAGTTATGACTTGCCAAAGTGCAGTTGCTGCACTTAAAGTCAAATAACAGCCAGTGCAGTGCATTTCGTAGATTTTTAATTTATATAGAAATGTGGAATTGTGAAATTGTTGAACTAAAAACAAAGCAAAAGTTCTATGTCTGCGTGCTAAATTTCTAGCTCCTAACAGCGCAACATACATACGTTCCAGAAACACAAAAAATGCCTTGGATTTGTGCTTTATCTTGGCACAGTTGCTTTATTTTGCTTTATTGCCTCAGATTAATTTGAATTTCCGACTACGCATAATGCGCTCCTTCATTCATCGGTGCTCTACCCCTCGAGTACAAATGGTAGAACACAGATTAGATTGCATAATAAAATCTACACAGATGTAATCAGAGATAGGGACACAGACACAGACTCAGCAGATACAAGTGTATGGGAGAAAGTGAAATACTGCAAATTTCATCCACACTAATTTTAATATGTTTTTTTTTTTTTGTTTCTTTTTTTTATGTGACATTTACTAGTTTGAATTTTCATTTCTTAACATTTGCTATGTAAAATTCAAATTTTTTTTCGCTCTTTTTTATTAGCTACTCAAAATATATCTACACAGTAAGAGTGTGTGTGCGCTGCAGATAATGGACAGCATAACAGTGACTAGATACATAACAGTGACTAGATACATAACAGTGACTAGATACATAACAGTGACTACATACATAACAGTGATATCAGTACATTTACCGGAAAACACCCACTTAAACAGATTCAAGTAATTCTATTCGTTGGGTGATTTTTTAATGCATAAATGAGTTTTGTTTGCGTTAATTTAAGTTATTGAATCCAACATACACAATCGTCTCTTCCTCAGCAGTTGAATTTAATGTCATATTTTTTTATTGGTCTTAGGGCTGCTATCACAATCCGTTGCAATATTTTACAAAAATATAAATTCTGACGATATGGCAGCACTCCACAGCTTATAAAACGTTTTTGTTTAATAGGTGGTAAAAGTAGTTATTGTGACACAACCATTTCCGTCGAGTGAGCACAATTCCGCCAATACTGCGTAAAGTCTTTTCCCTCTCCAATCTCTATTATTTTGCGAGTATTGGAGCTGCTTAAAGCTATTTTGATATTTTAATCTACTGGTAGGCATCTATTTAGGTCACTCGCACGTACTTTTATTGTGGACATAATCTTTGGTTTTAGGCCATTTGGATTAATGTGCATTAAAATGTAAGTTAATGCCAAAAACAAATGACAGAAACCTTTTTTACTGTCATTTACACTGCGATTTTATTTCGAAATCTTTTCATAAGGTGTAAAATATATAAATAATATTACACAAGAAATATTTAAAAAACACTTTCCAAAACTTCAAGGTATGTAAAAGTAATTTTTGCAATAAAGTTATTCAAAATAATTAAAGGAAATTTATTTATTTTATGGAAATATTACAAATTTAAAAATTATAAACAAATAATTATAAAAGCAGAAAATTATCACGTCATAAGTCGTAACATGAATATCGGTTATCGATGCCTTGTAGGAAAAATACTATAATATGGATAATATTCTAGTCCACGCTACTGCACCAGAAGATATAACATGCAGGTTGGTCAGCGTGTGTTTGTGTCCAAAGAGGTGGTTTACTGGGTTCTAGTCTCACACGGTGGCTTTCGAAGCTTCCACCTACTGTACAAAAAAAAAAATCGCGTTTTTGTGCAAAAAATTTTTCAACATGGAAAATGGTGGCATGTGTGCACATTGGATTAATTTTAGGCCCAATTTACTCATTGATGTGCGTAGCTTATTTCATATAGTACACAAGGATTTTCGTTGCAAGCTTATATCGGATGAATGTGTTTTTTGGGAAAATAGTGAATTAGAACATTCAAATTATAAAATGGTAATGTTAAGTTTAACTAAAGTAGAACAAATTTTTTTCATACCTTCTTAAAAACTTAATTTCATAAAAATGGAAAGATACAACATATGAATTTACAAAAATATGAATTTATTTGTTTTTTTTTTTCATTTTTATTTATTTTTAATAAAACTTTTCTTTATTTTTTTTTTTTGTATTTCAAAGATTAATCAAACTTTATTTAATATATTCCGTTCAATTTACTTAACAGAGAGACCAGCACGCATTTTAACGATTAAAATGATGCCTCAATCAAGACAGATTGATTGAAAATGTACATCGTTTTTATTTTTTGCTTTTTTGATATCAATTTAAATCTTTTCCGTCAAGTCACAAAAAATAGATTTTGTTCTTTTAACTGATTTGTGATTATTTGCGAAGCCCTTTGAAATTTTACACATTTCCATCAGACACTGCACTTAATTTTTTGCCAGTTTTTGCTTGCTTTGATTTCTTTTTACAAAATAAATGGAAAATTATAAAATTTCAACATAGCTTCGTTTTTTTCCTGTTGGCGCAAATTGATATCCTTTACTGTCAACTTTTTTAGTGGACATTGTAACCTAGTTTCTAATTTGTTACAAAAAGATATGCCTCGACAGATTTTGCTACCCGTTTCGCTACGAGTATTTGGAACCAAATTGTTGCTTTAGGCATTTTTAAGTAATGGCGTCTTTGCAGCCTCCAATCAGTTCCCATTTTGGTACAACATTTTTTGAAATGAACGGTATTTGAAAGAATTAAAATTAAGAGGTAGATACAGAAACTCGTTTCTGAAAATATATTTTTTACAAAATTCGTTTTCAATAAGCTCAATTAAGTTAAAATTATATTAACTAAAAATTTATTATATTTAGAATATTAGTTTGTAGTGAAAAATTTTTAAATGATTATCGAATTTTCAATACTCCAACTTTTAGGACTTAAAAAGTTCCATTATTCTTCAAAGTACTTATTTTATCTATGAAATACATCAAAAAGTATTAGATAAACAAATAAATATGAGTTCACGTTATTCAATATTTTCATAAGATTACATATCGATAGCAGAACTACTGACAAATCTATGGGAATTTCGGAAACTAGCGTACTTCAAACATACTGCAAATGAATGTACTCTTATCCATAAGTAGCGCATAAACATTGTTTTATTAGAACACACGGGGATGTGCACTTCAAAGTTTTAAAAGCAACGAAACGAAAATTATTTTTGTGAAATTTATATTTGGATTATCCTCGAAACTTAATAGTACGTAGAATTCCATAGTTGCATGTCTTTATCTTTTGCGGACTAGGTCTTTACATAGAAAATATTGAGTTATTTCCTTTTCTTCTTCTTGTTTACAATTTCTTTGCATTTGTTTGAAAGGCTTTCTTAATGTTTCAATAGAAATGCCTACTGACCACTGTCCTGTAAGCTACAGTACTATTTTTGGTGCTTATATCCTATATCACCCCCAAATGATATTTGTTTTCTTCTAGCGTAGTCTTGTTAATTAGAATTCGTAGCAGTCCAGCATACTTTTTTAATTTTAAAAGATCTGAATTCCATGCGTTGACAAAATACCGCTCTTAACAGAATAAAAAGTGGTATGGGAATCCGGTAATAATGTGATTCTGTTCTATAATAGCTATTGGTCAATACAAAAGATGAATTCGAAACTGGGCACCGCATTTGCTAACAGTGCACTAAATAAAAAAACGTATTGATGATTCCAAGAAATGTATTAGCGAAATAAAATAACTTGTATTAATGTATATAATATGTAATAACATAGTGTATAAAACATAGATCCATTACTACACTCCAATCTTATCGGCAGAAATAGACAAACAATAAAAGAGAATATCATATGGCAGTTCTTAATGTATTTAAAGAACGCAATAACAAACAAGCGGAGTAAAAAAACATCTATCGAACCTGGGTATTACTAGAGACGATAGCTGCAGACTTTATTAAGAAAAAGAGGACACAGCAGAACACATTCTGTGTCATTGTAATAGTGTCAGACTTTGACTTCGGTACTTATCAACTGCCTATCCACTTATAACGAAATTAGGCAACATCTTTCCAAAGGATACAATTGCGTTCTTAACTGCTACTCGTCTATGGAACTAAAGTGGGTGTGTCACAATATTCCTTAAAGAATGCAGTGACATGGTGACAAATTCCCAACCCTTTTAAAATCTAATCAAACAAAAAACAAGTGAAAATGAAAAAGAAATGTTTTTTGTAAGAATTGCACAGTGATCTATTTCCAGCGACTACTACACACTTATAGATGTAAAATGAATAGAAAAACAAATTCAGCTCCAATAAACTGTGTCTTGCCGAAAACTGGAACTGTAAGACTTGCACTTTCCCTTCCCTTGTATTCTTCGGCTCTAGAACTAAGATTCAGCTTCAATAAAAACTGTTTTCGGAAACTGAAACTGTAAGAATTGCACTTTGATTTGCTTTCTCCTCCACCGTATTTGCCTAACTCCAGCTCCCAGTGGCTACTACGTACTTGTAGATCTAACATGAATAGGGAAAAACTTCTGATCTTTGTTCACACACATTTAGTACTAGTAAATATCTCGTATTTTAATTTATTACACTTTAAATAGCTTATAAATAATCAAGTTGCTTTGCAAATTTATTCACTTGTTAACAGCCATATCTCTTACTTCAATATTTGCCCAAAAAGATAATGCTCATTTACAATATGCACTTAACCATGATAACATGTATGTGCCTGTTATTACTGTTTTTAAGCAAAAATATCATAAATTTTCAAATATTTCTGCAAATGTTTTGCTGCTTCGTTTAACAGTAAATTTTCGGTTGCATTTAAAAATCCATAAATTTTGACCAATTCACAGCTGAAATAGCAAAGAACAACTGAGAACTCAAACGAAAAACAGCAGTCCAACAGCCAACACTGCAGACCCCACCAACACCATACACGTTGCCACATTGCCACAGTAGCGCATCATGTAAGCACTACTCGACTGCACTACACTTTATCAAAACAACAACCTTCAATATCCTTTTCCAGCAATTTTGTGCAGCACTTCTTCAAATGCAATAATTTCTTACAATGGTTTTTATTATTATTTCTGGTTCTTCCCCGAGATTCATGCTTTTTCAGCTTAAAAATCGATGCGCTCATGCTGAAAATAAATAATCGTGATTTTTTTTTATTTTCACAATGATGTGTATTTTTATTTTAAATTCAATTTAATTTTGTTGTTCTTCTTTTATTTACTTTTCAATTTCTTTTCGCCTGATTTTTGGAGCTAAAAAAATATTTTAAAAATACTATTTCATCTACTGGCGAATGCCCTTTGCGCATTTTACTGCCAACCAATTGACGCTAATGCAGCGAATTTTAACTGCAGGGCTGCATAAACTCTATGCGCCGCTCCAAAGCTCAGCAGACAAACGCCTCACTTCCCACAATCCCACAATCCCCAACTCACAATTCACTCATGACCTACAGCAGTTAACGCCCCATGCTGTGCGACAAATTTACTTTCACCACATTTCGAAGATTTTCAATGCCACCAGCAACAACAAGTATGAGCATCAACAGCAGTAGGAGCAATAGGAGCAGCAGTTGCAGCAACAATAAGTGCTGCAGCAAAAGCAACAGCAAAATGGCAGCAATGTAATTTAGGCAACAACAAAAAATATTCCAAATTTCTCATTGCATTTCTGTTGCCTTTACTAAATTTGGGTCGTCGCTGCAATTTGATTTGATTCATGGCCAACGCGTGGCTCAGATACATTTTTGTTGCTCAATCCTTGTTGCAGCTGCACGGCACAGCGCAGCAAAGCAAAGCAAAGCTCAGCATAGAATTCTATGCGTATCCTTTGTGAGTGCACTTGTGCACGTTGACTGTGACTGTGACTGTGCATTATATGTGCTATGTGTGCTATGTGTTGTTACATTTTTTACTCTTTCATTCTAAGGGTGACTACTATGCATTGTTAATGTTTTTTAATACTTTTTTTAGTAATTTTTCTTGTTGCACCATAGTATTTTGGTCCAGCATTGCAACATGCGATATGTTGCTAGTGAAAATATTTTATCTCTCTGGCAGTAGCTGATTGCATGGCATTTCAGTGATAAATTTTCAAATACTTTTCACCGAAAGTGTATCAAGGCCAATTGATATATTCACAGTGGGAATACAGTATATTCAACACAAAGGTTAAATATATTTGATTAGTCACGAAGGTGCAGCAGAAATCGTTTTGTACTTTGCGAACTTGCGATTTTCAAAATTTCAAATTTTCGGAATTTCAAGGGTCATTCATGCAATCAGTTCAGTTGCAGTTGCAGTTGCAGTTAACTACGGCTAAAAGCAAACAAAGACTAACAGCCACTTACCGCTTTAACAATTAGTATGAATGGGAGCTGGAAAAGTTTTTGAGTGAAATTTATTACGAAACGAAAGTGAAAATTTTTACACACAAATTAAGTGATTTTCACTTAACAACCTTTTAAGGGAAAACTACTCAAAAATAGTTTTTATCGGTGAAATTTAGTTAGTAGCGGTACAACATAGCTGAACAACTATGTTCTGCAGGAAGTGCATTTTGAAATCATTCAATAGATGAATTTAATTGAATTGAATAAATTATTTTTTTATTTATAATTATTCCTTCTTATATAATATACTCCAGGGAAAGTGATTTGCATCAAATAATGAAATGGAATAGGAAACTGAGGCATATTTTAGAGAACTTGATAAAACGTATTATTTAAAGGCGTCCAAATGTTGAAAGATCGTTGGAATCGGTGTGTAAAGCTAAAAAGGGGACTATATAGAAGCGTAAAACATATTTTTCTAAAAAAAATGCACTTTCATAACTTAGACCGGGTATTTATCAATCCATCTAGTATAAGCAAAAAATAATTTCTTAATTATTTTAGGAAAAATTAAAATCATCAATTGTAATATAAATTTATATCAATTGTTATATAAAAATTGTTATAAAATTGTAAATCCAATAGTTAAAATAATATTGTGTCAGCATAAGGATAGTCAGAACGTTGTGGCATTCATTTTTAACATGAAATATTGAAACTAAAATAAATATTGCTTTTATATACGCAAATCTAACATTTTATTTATTTTACCACCGGGTCATACCCATCTTTGCCTAAAATTTGAAGCCTATTAGTTTGCTGCCTGTTGCTATAGGTGAAATAGCAGAAAAAATTGTTAAGACAAGATTCAAAAAATATAATTTTTATTAAAGATATCGTTCCCAAATAACAGCTCGGATTTTAAGAAAACTTTTCGAATACTCTCTAGTTAACAGGAGCTGCTTAAACTACAAGAAAAGCACTCAGTAAAGTAAAATCTACTGAAATGGTCCAGCTTGGCATTGCTAACACGTTTGATAAAGTATATCATAATGAGCTGATCGAGTCCAGATAAACAAAATTACTTGTTTTTGTAAGAATTGTATATTGATTTGCTTTTTCCTCTATCTAATTCGCTAGATTTAGCTCCCAGTGATTATTACGAATTAAATGGGGAAAAGACTCAGTTCCAATGAAGAAATGTTAGTGGAAACTAGAATTACATTTTAATTTGCTACCTCTTTCACCATATATTCCGGATCTAGCATCCAGTGACCTGAAAATAATATAGAAAAAATTTAAATTTTTGTTAGCACACATTAACGTAATAGAGCATAACACATATGAAATTTTACAAATCTGCTTTGATATATTACTATGATTTTGTCTTCAAGAACATTAAGTATCTAAAAGAAAAAATATATTTTGTGTCATAGATATAAACTTTAAAGACTTTATCGTCTTTATTATGGAAAAGACTATTTATGTTGGTAATCGAATAGTTTGGGATCTTTCCTTCTACCTAAATCTGATCATGAGCTTATAAATTCTATAAATATATGTGCTAGTAATCTGATTCCATTCAGCTCTCTGATGGTATCTGCTCTGTTAAATGTTGAAACTGATATTAAATTTTCGCCTTTCTGTGCATATAATTATCTACGCATATATAGGTATTTTTTTAGGAGTGTACCGAAAAATTTAAATTTGATATTCTATACAGAGACCACGGTCAGTTGAACTGCTTAAGCTGTTACTACTGCAGAAGATTAGGGGAAAGTTTTGACCAGAGGTTGTTGAAGTGGGCTTTTACCTAACTTATTGACATCTGTAGAATGTACTATCGACATCTGTAGAATGTTGTCGCTATAAAAACCCTCATGGTAATCTACGCCAACGCAGAAACGTTATGCGAAGATGGACAGGACCCGTCATGGAAACGAAAATTCAGTGCGAAAACAGTGTTACTCAGAAGTTCAATCAAATTTACGATATATCCGACCTTAATTAGGTTCTAATTGGTATTAGGAGTTAAAGTACTAAAAAAATGTATGCAACTCTATAAACTCTGTAAATATAACTCTGTGTAACTCTGTAAATAATATTATGCTCTCGAAATATTTTTCCCAACTTCGGTTTATTTTTATTTGCTTGTAATTGTGTAATTATTATTTTCTTGTTGCATATGGTGTGGAGTTGTTGGTGTTTTTAGACTCTTTAGAAATTTTTTACATATATTTTTGGCTTTGTCCAAATTTGTTTTTGCTTGTAGGTTATGTAAATAATGAACATATTCATATATATGTTATGTTATTTACAGAAATTTTCAAAACATTGAGCCATTAGTGAATTGCGTTAAAAGGAATAAAATTTATTATATATTGTAAAGACTCTCAGATCATAACACATAATATTTCATATCAATTAATGTGAAATGTGATCGCTCTAATGAACAAAATTTTTTGTAATGACCTTATCAACAAAAATCTAGGAAGATAAAGATCACTAATGAATCAAAAAGCATAGTGTTGAGTGCTTAAAAATAGATACAACTTTCTAATATTTATTTATAAATTAATATTAAAGAATATATCAACTATTCTTATAGTTTTTTGAATAAGAAATGTGTAACATTTAATTATATTTTATATATATAAAAATATATTTATAAATTTCGTTATTGTCAACTTAAATGTCTTTTGTTTTAATTCACTTATGTTACAACATGTTCAACATATACTCATATGTCTGAAATTTTTATTATCAGAGACAAAGCCCATAAAGAAGATATGGTCGCTTTATAACACTCGTACTACACATTTTAATTTATTTACAGTAATTAAAAAACAGATTTTAAATTTTTTATGTACAACAAAAGTTCTTTCACATAACAAAAACTACCATAAAATTCTTTAAACATGCTTTTATCTTTTGAATTTAATTAAATATTTCATTAAACAAATCTACTTCAATAATAATAAATTCATTCCGAGTACATAAATTAAGCTTCTCCATGGTACTGTTTAAATATTTTAAGTACAGCATTTACATTTTAAACCATTTTGTCAAGAAATAATCATAAAATTATTCCTTCATTCCACATTAACCACAATTTAAGAGTCTTTCCCTATTCCTAACCCCTGTCTTAGTCTCAACACACAGAAATACAAACAAACGAACTCAGACATGAAACTGCAATGAGAAAGGAACTAAAGAAAGTACAAAGGATATTAAGGTGAATGTGCAAGTCGTAGAAGAAGAAGAAAGTGCACTACATTACATTATCGTCATTGTTGTTGTCAACGCCATAGTTTCATGCATATGCAAGCAGGTATCTTGGTGGCTCATAAGCGCACTTAGCATTTCTTATGAGTCGAGATGAAATAAGATGAGCTTGCATTAAATCGTAACGTGTCTGTCGTGTGCCATTGTTTGTGCCACCACAATCCAAGGTGAGCACTTGGAATTGCTGGTACCATACTTGTGCTTCTACTTCTGCTTGTGCTTACCTCTATTTATCAACAGAAGATGCAACCATTTAAGGTGGCTATGTGAAAATGTAACTGCAGGTTTTACATTGTATTTGCTTCCTTTCCCAATGCAGCTTTTATGGTTTTCTCTTCGCCTCTTTACTTTGATTGTTGCAGTAAAACTTTAAGGATGCAATTGAGTATGTAAATTTATTTATAGGTCAACACTATTTGGTCGTTGAATTATATATAATCACTTAAATGATAGTCGTAGTGTAAAACGATGGCAAAAGTTGGAAATTTTGCTCAAATAATTGGTTTCGTTTGTTTTATTTATGTGAACAATTAAAAACAATCTTAATTATGTGTTATTGAAATCATATCAATGATAAGAGCATTTAATCTCACATGTCTTTTGTGAACGTTTTCATTAAAGTCTTTACTTCGAAGTACTGCTATTAAAATTTTATGTAATTAAGGAGATTACATCAAGCCTAAATCCGGTAACGGCTTGTTGTGGCCAATAATGGTTATATGAATTGTTCTGTGTTGGCTAAAAAACGAATTATTACCTAGAAAGCTTCGAATTGTTATAAAGAAACAACTACAAAAATTTGATAAATATATTGAAATTTGGTATAGTTAAATAATGAAATTCCCAGTCTTTAGATCGTACAGAAGTCAAAACACTGAGAACCATATTCTCTATTTCTCCGTTTAAAAATTAAAAATAATGTGTAAATTATTTGTACGCTGAAAAGTAAAAGGCTAATAATAATAATTATTTTTGAAAAATATAATAAAAAGCAAATTTAATTGTTATTTTTTGAGTATTATTTTAAGAAGGAAATGATAGGAGTTATTAGTTTATTTTTATTTTTTTTAATAATAACACCCAATTGTACTAAGTGTGAGGTATTGGTGCAAAGGCGAAATTTATCATAACTATAATACAATTATAAAATGCTAAAAAAATACAAAATAAGTTCAGACTACAAATAATTTTATAAAAAACGTTCAAATATAGAACCAAACTAAAACTTAAGTACTATAGCTGTCTAAGGTAATGCAGAAATCAAATTGATTCTTATTTGCTTCTCCAAATTCAAAAAGATTTTATTTACGGTCACAAAAGTGCATAATGGATTTGTGTACCGCATACACATGTGAGCATCTGCACAGAGTTGATTGATTTAACACTGCCACAGTTTAACCTTTTATTACCTACTGAACTTTTGCTGCGGTTTGTGGCAAAGTGTGGACTCAATATGTGCGCCACATATAAATTCCTAGAGAATACAATGGTCAACCTGGAAATCGAAATTAAAAATAAAATTTTGAACATATCAAAGCAGCTACTTCGGTGGTATGAAACATATGAAAACAGAAGTTGGCACCTCTCACAACTGGGTCATGCAATATTGATAATGCCAACGTGCGTGTGGTTACATGACGGGCATGCATGATGCATGATGCACGGTTACGTGCTTGTGGCGCTACATGGGTACAAATGTTTATCA
Source organism: Teleopsis dalmanni (assembly GCF_002237135.1). Classification (NCBI taxonomy): domain Eukaryota; kingdom Metazoa; phylum Arthropoda; class Insecta; order Diptera; family Diopsidae; genus Teleopsis; species Teleopsis dalmanni. Next base: position 174,881,553 of record NC_051846.1, read on the forward strand.
TTTGATTGTGGTTGTAATTGTCATAATTTTGATTACCGCACCGAAACATTTGGAACAGCATTTGGTCGAAATGTTATTTTGTTAACAAATTTATACACACGTACACGTACATACTCTCACATATTCAAATGCAGCTGCGCTTCTATACTTTCCATACTCGGTACTCGTAAACCGAGCAAATGGCACGCATATGCAAATGTAATTGAATGCATCCATAAAACAATTCGAATGGGATTTGCAATTTCAAACAAAAATGACACAAACCTCAATTACGTATGGAGCCAATTCACAAATACATAATTAACTATTTAAATGCACACATCTCCGCAGATATGTGAATGTATCTACGCTATTGAGTATGACAATAATTTTCATCTGACGCTGTATTAAACACTAACAAATTATGTTCACATTAAGCTTTTTCGCTACGTATGTATGTACGTACGTATGTATGTGTATTTCACCAAATTTTAAGCCTGCCAATACTACGCAGATAATACGTATTAAAATCTGCGATCCTCGTACATATAAACAAAACACATCTCATTACTTTTGATAATAAATTGTCTATGGTGAACGCAATCAATTTGAAATGATATTTGTACTTGTGTGAGTGTGAGTGTGTGTGTGTTTTGTATCTCTAATTGTTTCATTTACTGAATTATTTATGTATGTATTCTGTTTATCTGTTTATAGTATTTTAGGTATTTACACTATAAATACCTGCAAATGCTGTTAATTTAACAATAACTAAAATAAATAACTTAAATGTGGCGGGCGACATGGATTACTTTAGATACTTCTGAAATTTGTAAATAACTTTGTGTTAAGTTTCATTTGCAAATAGCTTAAAGCAACGATAAATTTATTTAAATTATTTTCTTTATTTTGAAAGTTGAAATTTCTTACAAGTCACATTATTAATTCAAGTCTCAACTGTTGAGTTGTTCTTATGTTTGCTTTTGTATCTTACGTACGTCTTAAATTGGCAATCTTCGAACAATACCGACAATGAGCTCTTGCGTTCATTTCTAATTAAATACTCAAGTTTTAATTAAGGAATTTTGAATTATTTTACGTATTTCGCACATAACTTCAATACACATTGTTTTCCTCAAATAAATGAAGTTATACTGAAATCAATTAAACAAATTTTGCTACTTGATTTTATAAATATTTGAATTTTTTGGTACTACAGTGCGTATGAGTGTTATAAATTACATTTAATATGTACTCACATTTCAGTAATTTTTTTTTATTAAAGCCGTATAAAAAACTGTTTAGAATGCTTTTAAGTAAATTAATAAAACTTCAGGATGTTTATAGAAATTGTTATGGTATTACTAATGGTAGTTAGAATAAATTTTGCCATCTTCTTATGCTTACTCTGCGTCTATATAGTTTTGCCTTTTGTCAAGATTTTTGCACACACTCAGATTTTTTTCACTACGGATTTGCATCTGAACATAAAAATCTTGCCGACCTTTTGCTAGTGTAGACACCGAGTTAGCTATCTATCTATTGTTCAGAAATTCTTATGTTTGATTTTGTATCTTACGTAGTTCCTTAATTGGTAATCTTCCAACAGTTCCGACAGTGAGATTGCATTTATTTTTAATTAAATACTTAAGTTTTAATTAAGAAATTTTAAAATATATATAGCATTTTGCACTTAGCTTTAATATATGCTGTTTTACTTAGATAAATATTATCAATAGCTAATAATCTCATTATAAAAAATTAAAATACAATAAATCATTTGAGCTATGACTTGAAAAAGTGCTCTGACTCATTCACAAAAAATGTTAAAATTTAAAAGCTTTGTCGAAGTAAGTACCCACTTACCAATGTTATTGAATAGTTTCCTGAGAGTTCGCCAATCATGATTATACTTAAAATTGAAATGAAAAAAAAATACTCGTTAAGAAAAGTATTGAGGTTTCTGACTTATATAAATACATATGAAAATATGCATATTAACATCCAAAATTCAACTTTTCATTTACCGTGTTTCATCTAAAAGTATACAGTTTTGTTTTAGCTCCTTAGCTCCTAAAATTTTATAGTTTTGTAGCTCCTCGACAGTTTTTATTTTTTGTTTATTGCCTTCTAATGCATCTGGCAACTTCAATGCAGTTTTTGATGAGTCCGTAAATGACAATTGGTAATAGTATTATCTTTTTAGCCATGGAGAATGCATAACAAATAAGTAAGGAAGAGAACTACAGAAGAGAACTATCATATAGTTCTTAAGTCGTCGCGTCTTTATATTGTTTTCTAAGTATTTTTAACTATATATTTTGTTTAGTAGTACACCATTTTTAAAGGAAATGAAACTTGAGCTGCTAAAATTAATTCAATTATTTATGATATCAAAGAGTCTGACGACCAGAAGGTCGTAATACTACAGTAATACAGTAGATAAGTATCTACCGTATTATTTCATTTTCGTGTTACCTGGACTATTAGTGACGTTAAAATATATAAAAAGTAGTGGTTCTTTATATGAAATTAAACTCTTACATATATTTAAAATATATTTTTTCAAATTAAATGGAATTTTAGTTATTTTACCTAATATGCATTAATTTGATCTATGAATTCTAATAGCATTCAAAACATTGCTTAGAACTTAATTCTGACTTAAATACACACAAAGTCGAATAATTTTATGTGTAATGTAAATACTTAGCCTTGAGCTAATGGATGTGCACGTATAAAATTCCATAGAAATAAAACTGAAAACTAAATTTGGCTTACGAATTAAGTTGGAATTGCATTTTTGGCATGTGACACAGTCATTTTATGTTTTGCCTGAGGATAATGTAATGAAAAATGAACTCATAAAAATGTATAAGTATTTCGCTACCAGTAAATTATATATATATATAAATATATATTCTTATAGTGAGCGTAAGCGTTATTTTTATTATGGCCAAAATGAAATAACAGAAAAATATACTCATATTCCATGTTTCTGCTTGTAAGTACCGAGCAATGGAATGACATGTTGCAGCTCATTTTGCATACCAAAAGAACGTGAGCATCTGGCGTTTACTTAGCGTTAGTCACTTTTCGGCTACAAACTAATACCACATTCGAAACGCGCCAAAATCCTTCAGTCGGTATATTGGAACAGTAAATGAAAATGGTGGAAAATTGTCCTGAAGCGAAAATCATTTTTCACTTTTGCGAATGAGTTAACGAAACAAGTCGATGAATGGATGAAGCGAACTTAACTAAATTGCACCAGGCATGAGTCTTGGAACTTATACCAGCGCAAAGGAAGTTCTCAAAATATAAAATGCAGAAAGGAAAGTAAAATATTGTTGGAGCGGACAACGGATACGGAAATGCGAGATGCTTTATTTTAAGATAAATGCAGTTAATGTACCTAGTAGAATAGTAGTTGTGGGAGTGACATAATGCAGTGCAGAGATGTTACATTATGTTTTGCAAGAGCCTGGAGGGTATACTTGACAGTGAGGCATTTGAGTTAATTTTATTATTGTTGCAAGTGTTGCCATTTGCTTCAAATGTTTGTTATTGCTTGTGTAGCGTTAGTGCCAGTGTTGCCACTGTTGCCGCTAAAAATGTTGTTTCTCCTGTCATTATGATTGCAGCTGTGTAAGTTTCGCCTTCTAGTGAATGGTTGCTGGCGTGAGTTGTTTCTAAAATGGCTAAAATCTAGTCGACAGTGAACAAAAAAAAATCAAAATGCTTTACAGAATATACAAAACTGCTGTAAATGCGTTGAAGCAACAAAGGAAGATATTAAGATACATCTTCTACTCATGGCTGAAAATTGACAATAGGAAAGTGATTTTGTTATTTTTCGCCATTGTTGAACTTGTTATGTTTCGCTTATTATTAACTGAGAAAAGAATACAAAAATGCCATTATATGCAGTTTTTATAATTTTTTGCTTATTCCACTACATTATATGGAAAAACCATAATGACCATCAATTTTTGCGTATACTTAAAAAATGTATTTTGAATGAAGAATTTCTTTATTATATTTTCTTAACGAATATCTCTCAGTAACTGAAATGTTTTTATAAATGCTTAATTTCTATATTATAACAAAATATAAATAATTGAGTTGAAACATCTACTCTATATAGTAGGCTTGATACATATTAGTACATATTTTGTCGAAACATATTATTACTTGGATATCATAGGGATAAAATAATTTAGTTAAATAGGCTTTATGAAAAAGTGGTATATTAAAATGACAAAATGGAACTAACCCCGATGTATGACGGATTACCTCGATAACTCTAACTGATCACAACGAAGCAGTCTGTCTGTTCTCTGTTGGATATTAACTCGCTTATTAATAAATCGAATCAAATAAAATTTTTGTAGTTCAAGATAGAATTTAAAAATAGAACTAGTTATCTAGTATAATTAAATTTAAGACACACACACACTCTAATAGCATCGATTACTCTAACTGATCTAAATAAAGCCGTCTATATGTTGGATATTAATTCGCTATATAACAAATCGAATCAATAAATGTTTATGGAAATATTTTTTGTACTTCCAGATAGATTCTAAACATAAAAGCAATTACCTTACCTTGTCTTGTTACAAAAAATAGTTAAAAATTTATTTCCAGTATTGTCATTGAATGTATAATATAACTATGGTTAAATAATATGTAAGACAACTGAATAAAGATATGGATTCAGTTAATATATATATGATTGTATTTGTTTTTTCCTTAAAGCTCATTTTTCAGCTGCTGTAGAAATACATTGCAATTGCTTGGCTTTTGACAATGCAAATCAAATGAAATTTTAACAGACCATCAGGTGTGCCCCTTTCCAATCAACACTTCTCTTCAATATCAGTATTTTCAGTGTGTTACTATATTGTATTGGGGTATTGGAGTATTGGGAATATTTGCTCCATAGCACTGCAGATGAGCCTTGGCTTCCCCCTCTTTCAATTGAATCATCTTCAGCCAGTTTTTTGGCTGCAACATACATCCTACATATCTTTTTGTCGATTAATTGATTAATCGCCTTCTTGATCTATCTCTATTCTATTTGCTTACAATACATGTGTACACCATTTTTTTTGAGACTATGATTATGCTGACAACGGAGCTTCCTTTTCTATTCAAACAGCATATAAGCATTGTTTTCATTTTTGTCTTTCTATTACCAAACGTTCAGAAAACGTATCTAAGCCACATGAACTACTGTACTACTGATACAGTTTTAGTCAATTGACTAAAATGATATGAGAGAAATTTCATTTAATCAAATGAACTTTCATAGCAAATTAACAAAACTCCAAGCTCGAACATACAATTCAAGTATGACTTTGGATCAGTTAGCTAATGAACATTGAACATTGAACTATGAGCTTCAAACTTGGCAGGACATGAGTTTCGCCTTGCGTGTATCTCCATAGACGAGATTTTTAAGGAATGACATTATTGATAGTTTGCCTATTTCTTAATCGATTAAGAACAAAGATCTCTTAAATTATATTAATTCAAAGGAATGATGTTAGTATTTCTTCTTATATCTTTAGGATACTTGCGAGAAATGTTGCGAGTAATCCCTAATTAAGGGTAATAAAAAGATGACTGCTAATCTGCCGCTACAAATAACCAATCATCCAACCATATCACATCTACTTGTCGTAATATTCTTTCCGTAGCTTATGTGGCATTGTACTGTACAATATATCTTATTCAAATATGCTCTTAGCAATGAGGTACACTAATAATATTATATTCTATATTATTTTAATGAAAATCTTGCTAATATATCAGTTAAAAGAACGGAATCAATTTTTTTTAACGATTCTTATGCCACATATATAGTTACCGCAATTCGTTCAGAATTATACCCTATTGCATATCTAAACAAGACTGTGCTTTTGAAGTACACTAATAATATTATATTCTAAATTGTTTTAAAGAAAACAGTGCTATTATCTCTGTTAAAAGAACGGAATCAATTTTTTTTAGCGATTCTTATGCCACATAGGTACATTGTTACCGCAATTCGTTCAGAATTATACCCTATAGCATATCTTATTTAAACAGGACTGTTGCTTTTGAAGTACACTAATAATATTATATTCAACATTGTTTTAATGAAAACAGTGCTATTATCTCAAAATAACTTAACCAAACTTTTTTTAGCATTTCTTACGCTGCATAAATTCAAGGCTTACTCTCTCCAAAAGGTATTTAAGCCTCTTAGGAGATTGACTATATGCCAGAAGCGATATTATTTTTGTACGCATTTCAAATCCATTTATATATCCAATTCAGTTGCCAAAGAGATATAAAAATGTTAAGTCATAGCTTCAAGCACTTTCCGGCATATTCATAAAAATTTTGAAATCTTCGTTTAATAGGCGCATAATTTTCTCTTCTGCACAGAGCGAACGGAAGCTATTTTTCATATTATAAAGACATACGAATTTATGCAACTTAAATAAAAATGAAAAGAATTTTCAAAACATATAAAAAGAACATTTTCATGCCATAAAATTGTTACGAAATTTGCATTTTCATGTTATTTCGAAGTGCCGCGCTACTGCAAATTTAAAACTTGGCATACAATTTTTAAGCAACTCTCATCGCAATCCTGAGAAACCACCTTCGCCCACAAATAAACACAAAAGCAAAAAAGAAAGTAAAAATCTAAAAAAATTGGAAAATAAATGGAAAAAATTAGGTATCTGAAATGAAAAAGAAACAGAAATGGTAACGAGTATAAAAATTTGCAGATAACGAGACAGAATTTCTTTCAAATGCTTTTATGATCAATTTTTATTGGGAAGGAACGTTGTCGAATTCCCGCAGCAAATATTGGTTTACAACTGTAGGTCTTTAGCTGATGGCATCTATATAGTGTATCGCTGTGTATATCCGTATCTGACATAAGTGATTTTATGTGTATCTGTGCTCGTATTTGCGCAATGAGACAGCACTGCTTAATATCAGTGTCACACTCTTTAAAAAAAGGGCAAATAAAATAAAAAGCATTTGGCACAAACTTTTTGCCTGCACACGAGTAGAGTAGAGAAGAGTAGAGTAGAGTAGAGTACTACGTTATGTGATTTAACCCTAAATTTGTTTTCCATTTCCTCACTGATAAAGCATAGCAAATATATAAAAGGTTTCGGCACTATATTTGGCACTGAAGACTACTCTGCACAATAGTTCCTCTATGTTGTAGATATTGTACTCCGTAAATATTCAGGTTTCAAATTTCACTAAGAATTCTATATATGCAAAATCAGAGTTATTTTCTTATATTGCAATATTTATGTATTTGGCACTTAGCACAGCATCTGCGACTACACAGTACACATTTTTTGTGTTGTGCACAAACAGAGCTGCTGCTCTGAAATGTATTTCTTAACGAATTTTCCAAAAAAAAAAAAAATTCCATCACAATACGGAACGGAAAACTCACTAATGCAGTGGCACGTTAGCACACTTTAATATGCAAACAAGTATGTAAATGCTTTCAATTGCTTTTTTGTGAATGTGTCAAGATACGCAGTTATCTACGAGGTGTGTACTTCTGTTTGCCGTTCTTTTTTTGGAAAAAAAAATTTATTTTAGAACTTTGTTTGACTTAACTTCTTAAACTTTATTCAACGTAACTCAATTCGCTCAATATGCAATCACCATTTTCTCCGCACACACTTTCACTTCCACTAACGCTTCTTTGCCTTTGCCATCTTCCGACATAATTTCTGATATTTAATATGGAAACTCATGCGTTCTTTTTTTGGAAGCACAAGTTCTTGTTGTGTACTTTTTAGAAGCTTCTCTGTCATCTTATTATACATTGTAAACCCCTTAACTTTAGCTATACTATGTGTTAGGTTTTCTAGGATTACATGCTTGTTTTCCATACTTGATGATATTTTTGTGGTAAACAACTTGATTTTATATTGCATTTAATCCGGTACCAACTCAAAATGTACGAACAAAAATATATTCAAAAATCTCTGAATCGAAAAAAGCAACAAATTCACTGATTTAAAATCAGAAGATTTCAAAACTAAGTTCCACTGATATTGTAAATACACTGGTACCAACTCAAAATGTAAAAATGAAAAAATATTCAAATTTATCTGAGTCAAAAAAAAGCAAAAATTTAGTGTTTTAACACCAGAAGATTTCAGAAGTATTCCAAAATAAGCCACTGAAATTTTGCTCCCATATTAAAGTATTCTGTAAGTAATATAAATATTAATACAATATAAATGTTAGATGCAAACATTAATTTTCATTCGAAAGTTTTGTCATAAAAATAGATATTTATTGACAAAATACAAGTCAAGGTAAATGTGAAATAATTTTTAAAAAATTATTTTAATTTTTTTTATAAAATTTTTCACATTGACTCAGGTTTCTATTGAGCATATTATTTTATAATTTAGTTAATATGAAAAGTATTCGGCGTTTTTTATCACTAGTTGGTTTTTGAACTCATATATCAGGCAACACAAATCCGATTATGTCAAACGAGCATGTGTTTGAGAGATGACTTTTCAGGTCACATTTCAAGGCACTTATATAAGTCGTCGCTTCTGCATGAGTTATATTGATTTAAAAGTAAACGAATACTCGAAGCAATATGCTATGTTTTACTTTAAAAAAAAATAAAAATTTGTTTGATTTAAAGTGTGAATGCTGTCAGTGAATCGATACAAAGATACACTTCATTTTGGTAGATTTGATAACTCAGTTGTATAACAAGACTTCATACTCTAAACATAAACAAGACTAATGCCCGATTAGCCAGCAAAGATTTATAGCCTTGAGCTAGATTTGAGATTTGTTTCGATATTGTTCCGCCAACTCAAGCCTTTGTTATGGTGAATAGCTTATGATGAAACTACTTATGTTTGCGGTATTACAGGCAATAATGATAAAAACAAATATACTGGCCTATAACATATTAGTATATACATCTACAGGTATTATATTTTTTTATGGGAATTTATAGGATATATCTACTTATAAAGCATGAATGCGCTGTGATATAAAAAATTTATTGAATCTGTTCTAGTTATAGCTTTCTTTAAAATAAACATCGGTAGTCTGTTTAGTGCCAAGTTAGACAAAAGAAGCTATAGATCACCGCTTTAGTATACTCTAAATGTCAATTTTGTTTTGTTTTCACATGTGATTAAATTTTTGGTTTTTTCTTTTGGTACGTCACTTCTTTAAACACTCATAATAAATTATAAATAAATATTTATAGCAAATATTTATATTAATTTAAACTCTCAAGTATTATCTGAGCATTTAAGCATACGCCATATGTATTAGCCGAACAAATAATTCTTTAAAATTTTCCTTAATTTTTGTTCAATAAATTTTGCAATCCTGACGACAAATCGTTTTCAAATTCAAGTTTGCTTCCTGCATAACTGAACGTTTAGTACAGCCCGTGAGCAGAAGAACTTGCCTCGGTAGTAACACGAAACTTCAATTAAGTGATTTTATGAGGCCGTTATCGAATTTATAGTCATCGATTTAGACGGCGTGAGATTGCCTTGCCGCAATATCAAATTTTTACAACATTAAATGGCTATAAAGTGTGAAAATCACTTGAAAACATACAAACACATACAAATTTAAAATAATAAAAAATATGCTTGGATTTAATACAAATTTTCTTTACTGGCACTGACACCCGCAAGACAATTTCGCTCACACACACATACCATGGGAATCCATGGGAAAGTATGAATGGTTTCTGTTCCGTTTCCGCGTTTCCGTATATACTTCATCTTGTCAGCGACTCCAATGCAATCGATTATGTAAACTTTTAACACTTATGATATCACTGTGTTCAGCGTTTTCACTACTTTCTTGTCGTTTTAACTGCTTCATCGTACTATACCATTCTGTCATTCAGTGTCAACACTTCCGTTTCCGTTTTCATGAGAATTAAAGTTGTGTCTTGTGTCTGTGCTTTTCAGACGCTGAGTTGCGATTTTTACGACTGCAGCAATTTTTCTTTATCTAATGATGTTGGAAATTATAACTGTTTGAGTCCTTATTGGCATATTAGAGCCCTTAGCAATGACAAGCAGGAAATTATATGTCCTTAGTTGCAAACGCATAACAGCGCTCACATATCGACGACATATTAATTTCGGAAACGGTAGTGAAAGTATAAAATTCGAGTTGTAAAACTCGTTAAAAATGCGTTAAGTCAGAATTCATGTACTCACACTCATAAATTTGCAAAATTTTTCACTTTTACTACTTTTTTCTTCTAGAATTTTTGCCTCTTTCACAGAACCTTATGACTTTCTGTGCTCGTCGTTTGCTTGAAAGAAGGAGAGTTTGCTTGAAAGGAATTTTGACGCCATATTAGTTATGCTTTCTGTCTCCGTGAATTTTAATGAAGCTTAAAAATTTTGCTGCGTCTACGTGATATGCAGCGTGTGTGAAATGCTGCTTATGATAAATGTCACATAAAAGCTTTGACTTACAAATGAGCCCAGATGAAGTCGTTCTTACACAGAAAAAAAGCCTTTCTATGTACAAACATTTATTCAATTTGTAAGCACGACTTGTCAGTTCTACTTTGATTAAATAATGTCATTAAGAAAGTGCGCTAAACTAGCATTTTTATATTGTTTTTATAAAATATTTTTACAGAATATTTTTATAGAAGTGCAAATTAACTCATTCAGAGTTTATCACATAACTAGAAAGTTTGTGTGCACTTAATGGTGTGCTCAAATTTTGACACAGTTTTGTCTATACGAGTGTTTTAAAGGTGAATATGAATCTCTTTCTGCTTCACAGTAGATTCAACTTCGAACTGAAAATATAAACTTAATATCTTCTAAAAAAAAACAAAATGTTAAAACTTATTGCCTGACGATATTTATCAACATTCAGTAGCATATAACATAGATCAAACAAAATTCATGGCCCAAAAGTACAACTTAATTATATATAATTCTTTTTAATATTTTCCATTATTAAAATCATACAACTTATTACGTAAATAACTGCTATCACGTCTCAAGATCGACCTGATTCAAACTGATTGAGGAACGTATCAGTCAATGCGTTGTAGGAACAGATGCTATGATACTGGATATATCTTATAAGGATTTCTTGCAGATTTGGGCTTTGTGGATGAGGAGGAATCTATTCTCCGTCTCATATATCAGTGTCCATTATTGACTAGGAGAGGAATTGAAATCTTTCGGACACATTTTCTTACCAACTTTATAGAGCTATTATTCTGCAAAGTAAGAGATTTAACCATATTTATGGATATATCAGGTTGGTTGACTCTTATTCGAATATCAGAGTCGTGGCTTTCAGCATTATTGGTATGCTGAATATTGCGTAGGTACGTGCCTTGTCGGTTCAAAACCACATTATTCTTTACATATCCTTGGTAAGTAGCGTAGCCAATCCAATCTCTGTTGATATTTGGGTAACAGCAACCGGTGTGAAAAACAACTCCACCATGATTCTTCTCGCGCAAATTTGGGTTGTAGTCGCAGCTATCACAATATTCCCAATCTCTATTGGTCAAGACAGCGAAGTTGTGGGCACTGACCCCCATGGTACCAACTATAAATCTTAGGTTAGGTTAGGTGTTAGGTGTAGCAAATAAATCACACCCACTATATTTTTTTTGATTTGGTGTTAAATGGATATAATCTTAAAAAGTTGGTTTTTTTTATAAATAAAAGTAATTCGAAATAAAATTTATCTTTTACATATTTTGCAGAAAAATCAATGTTTATTTTTTTATTTCTTAAATTCATGTTTCAGTTCACTTAAAACTGAACTTGTGCAATTATCTTTTTTTTAATGAATTATTTTCTTTGCGAAAAACTTATCTTCTCTAGTTTCTTTTAATATTTCTAAGTTATAAGTAAGCATAATAAAATAATATTTTAGCAAAACTTATACGTATTTGCGTATAAGTTTTACTTTACTTTACTTAGCCCACACATACTTTTATCTGGAACTTAATACGAGAAGGAGTACTTCAGTTTGATGTGATGTATGTGAAAAGGATATATACTTGTACGTTCTAATAAAATTCTGCATGTGATGTGTTGCTTGCATTAATGCACGATCTTCCTTCAAATTATATTCAGTATTCATAATATTCTAAGTTAGTTACGTGTTTATACTTTTAATATCGCAAGCAGCAAACTTTTCGCATATTAGTATGTTAGTATGTATATTTACATATGCAAAGTAAAATATATTAAAACAAACTTTGAACTCTGAACATATTTATGCATTCTAAATAAGCAATAAAGTGTGGAAATAGAATATTTGGATAAAAAAAAGAATAATAACGGGGCATATGATGTCATATATGAGTAAAAATATTCTTTTTTCAAGAGAAATAAAATATAATTCATATCAAATATGCTTATGAATGATGTACAAAGGAATTATATCATGTTATATATATTAATATAACTAATATTAAAAAAAAAATTATATTCTAAACAAAAAAAAAAAATAATAAAACATTTTTATGCGATTTAAGAAATTTACACAAAATAACAAAATTAGGCAAATAAGAAATAATAAATTTACACAACAGACAATTATGCTTTCATTCATTATTTGCATAAAGTTAAAATAATTTATAATTTATTACAAAATTTTTTCAACTGTAACACATTTAGTGCCTATAAAATGCAAATCCATTTAAAGAAATTTACCTAAAACCAAATACGAAAAATACAAGAAAAATAATAATCCTTATTAAGTACACATTTTATCCAACAATAATAACAATCTCACATTACCCACAACAAAAACAAAACCAACAACAGTAACAACAGCAACAACAGCAATAACAGCAACGCTGCTAACAACAGTAACTGTTGAAACAGCAGCCTAAGGTGCGTTTACAAATCATTAACATAAATAAATAAGCAAGCAGTGCCAATATAAGAGCACAAACATTAGCCCACCACCGCATTCATATTATGCCGTACTGTACTCGAGTGTCCTGCCAGTGTACGGTGTAAGGAACAGTTGCCAACCTGTCTGCCATTCTTCTAATATGAAATTTATTTATTATTTGCTTTTATTTATACGAAATTTTTTCTACTGAATTAAATTTTTACTAAACGCAAACAACTTTGACCATATTAAGTATCCAACCATAACCGAGGGCCATCATGGATATTAAGTAAATATGACTACAAAATAAGAAATAAGTAAACAGACGAAAACTTTTCTTTACCAAAGAAAAATTAAATTTTATTTTACACAATAATTTAATTACTAAAAAATGATAAAAAAAATATTTCATACATATTTACATATTTCAAAGATTGATAAATAGGACATGGTCAAACAATGTTCCTACGGATAATGTTGGCATAATTACTTTAAATGATCAATGATTAAAAACTTAAAGCGATTAAACAAATTGGTAATTAAGAACTGTTACCGAAGTATGTCGATTAAATTTATTCTATATTAATAATCATATTTTTGTTCGAAAATAATGAAGAAATTTAGGATGAGAAAGTTTTCTATACATTCATTCGGAAAGAAAAAGTGAAAGAAGCGTTATATAGTCAGCCAAATTTGAATAAATTTTTGTCCTTGTCCTTTCTTTGCTATTCGAATCCGTCTAACTTTTAAACAGTTTCTTTTCGTCAAAGACGCATCACTTTCGACAAAAAAAAATTAACATCAGCATATGTTATATTTTAATTTATTATATTTATTTATTAGGTTAAGTTAGGTTATGCTGGTAGACCAAAAAGGCCACGCGTAAACCATTAAGGTTCATTGCGATACCAGCTCAGAGTCTTAATTTTTTTTAGCGAATTTTATTAGGATAAAACCTCAGGTATGTGCTCCGGTCCAGTTAAACTGACAACCCCTAGTGTTTTATCCGAGTTCTCGAGAGAGCCGGACAGTCACACAGCAGGTGGTTCAGGGTTTTCTTTGCATCTGGTTTGTTGCATTTCCTACAAGCATCGCTATGAATTGGGTTAAGTTTGTGCGCAATTTAAAAATAAAAAAAAATAATTTATGGACTGTATACAACTGAATAAATATTTAAAAATTATTAAAGAAGTTCTAGAGTAGAATTATCACTTTATGAAACTGAGAACTAAATCTAACGGTACTTGCGGCAAATCAGAAAATATGACATTTACATATGTTTAAAAATGTTTCGAAATATTTCTGTATATCAGAAGTAAGATAAAAACTAAGAAAATTTTGGTTAAAAATAAAAAAAAGCTATATACAGTCAAGATAATAATAGATTCCATAAAGAGCTACTAGATTATATAATATCGTTATTGTTAATTTTAAATAGATTAGCAATAATCTATTTAAATGCAATTGTTAGCACTTCTCCTACTCCACTTTCTTAAGCTATTCTCAAAATAATATTAATAGTTAATTTTTTGCAACTAAATGTGAGTGCTCTAATTAGAAACTCACCCCTGCGAACACTGTATTTTAGAAACCAGATTACCGATTTGACAACTTTTATGTTTTTGTATATTCAATAAATAAAAATAAGTAAATGTTGTATTGAAGTTTTTTACATGTCTTCTTTACATGTCGTCCATATCATCCAACTAAAACTCAATTTAACCAGAAAATTTCAAATTATAATTCTTATTTAGTTTAAATCACTTGTATTATATTAAAAAAATAAAGTGTGTCTAAATATGAATAATTTAATAAGATTATAATAACTTAATGTATTTTTTATATTTTTATTATTTAAATAAATTAGGTAGAAAGTATTTTAAATTTATTAAATACCTAGAATTGATTATTTATTGCTTAACGATATACTTTATAAATTATAATCTGATTTCTCCAATAGTTTTAAACTTTGGAAATGGTTCACCAATATTGTTCCTTTGATAAATAAACAGTTCAATATTAATATTATTATTATTTTTTTTTATATGAAGTACGGCTAACTTTATGCAATTATCTATCAGTCTTATATTTATGATTAAAAAGTTTTAATGTTGTCGAATGACGAATAATTTTTCACTCTGGTTCCAACTCGAATCAAATATAAATGTTGAATGCTGAAGTATATATGTGAGCTGAAATTTGATTTCATTTAAATATAATAGTTTCAAATTCGTAATTAATAATGGTTAGTTAAATTATAGTTCTAAGTAGGACGTAGGATTTTAACAGGTAGCACCACCACATCTGCAATTCAACTTAATAAATTCAATTAAAATTTACTTAAGTAAATATAACTAATATTAATACTGATAGAATCTAAATAAGATTAAATAACAATTAAATGACTGTATAATTTATTTAGGAACATATATACTATAAGTGACATTAACAGATCTTCTCTCAATAATATTTAATGCTATAAACACAGTTAAACTGAGTTTAACTTTAACCGTAGAGATTTAAAATTATATTTTTATAAGATAATAAATAAAAATGTCTAAAATAATAATTCTGTTCCTCAAGCCACTCGAGTAACTTCGTGTAACTCTATGTATACATAAGTGCGTTTCACCAGCACATTTTCAAGTAAAAGAGAGCATCTGAGAGAGCGTAACATCTCTATTGAAATTTTAAAATGCTATCACGGTTGCCGCTTGAAAATTTTTTCCTGTACCAAAATTGGTTTAAAAAGGTACCATTTCTGTAAAAAAAGGTCCAAAATTTTTTTGTACCTTCTTATTTTTTCGTTCTGTGTTTTTTATAGTGTTATAAATGAACAAGATATAAACTATTCCTAATACAACTATAAATATTATCTCATTTTTGATAATAATAATTTTTTTTAAAAATTTATTTTATTTAAAAAAGAAAATTGCGATAAAATAAATAGCATTAAATTGTTGTGATTTGTTGTGGTTTATTACAACAAAAAATGCATTCACTTATAAATTTCATAATTCTCTTCACGTACGTACAAATATTAGAGTGAACTACTAGAGTAATAGTTTCAAAGAATTCAATCATTTACAACTTTGAACACTTAAGCAAAGTATCTATCTATGTTATGTAAACAGTAAACTTACCTAGTTGAACCTTTAGAACGATACAAGCAAATTTTTCAAAAAGATTGATGGTCCTTGCAACCTAAGTTTTAAAAGGATTTAAGTAAAGTTGTTGCAGTTTTCGAGCAATTTGCATAAAATTTCAAGAAAAAACTATAACGAATATATTTCGCATTATATATAGATATATAATACAACATTTATAAAAATAAAATATATCTTTCTGTGTAACTTCTGTGCAATTTAACTTGAATTCTGAATCCTTTTTGAACAAAAATGTTTCAATTGTTACGCAAACACTTAAGTGGCTTAAAATACAAAGCAACAATACAAAAGCTCTTCAAAAATATTAAACAGAAAATCTTGTAAAAAAGTTATAAACTTTTAGTGAAAGGCTTCAAAGTTGAGATCGGCATTAAAAAATTAAAAATAAAAAAGTTATATTTTAAAACATACTATTTATTGTATATATATATATATATAAGAATATATACGTATATATATTAATATTCACTGAAGTATGCACTGACAAAAGAGCAGAAAAACATCACTTTTTCGCACCAACCTAAATGACTTTCAGGTACCCGATTTAAATGGAAGCCATTGCTCTGTGCAGTAGAAAAGTGAAAATTACGTTGAAAATAACCCGAAGCAGTTAAGCCAACACAATCCAAGCCTCAAAGTAGCAATTGAGCTTAAATGCAAAAATCCACAGCATCCAAAAGAAAAAAAATCTTGAAATCCTTAAAATATAAGTGAGAACGAAGCGGAAATTATTATGAAAAATGGACAGACAGAAAATGTTAAGTGCAATTTAAAGCAAATGGAAATATAACTAGAAGTAGAAAAAAACTCTCTTAGTGAACACCATAAGCTCTGCGAATAAAACGAAAGGCCTCAGGATAAAGCCAGAGAGGAACAGCGACAACAACAACAACAACATCTGTTTAAATTCACAAGCAGCTTTAGATTTTTACTTACTTAATGAAGAAAGCTAAAATACGCAATGGAACAATAATAAAAAATTTTACGCATAAGCGAAAAGTTTTTCAGTTTTTTCCCCATTTTCCTCGCTCTTGTATAGAACCGTAACTGTTCGGTACTTAAAACTTAATACTTGCGTCTTGGTACACCTTAAAGATTTTCTAGCATAATTTTTAACTCTTTGTTGGTTTTTTTTTTTTTTGTTGTTGCGTTAATACTAGCAAACTTAAAACCTTAGATTTCTGCGAATTTTCCTAACAAGTTGAGTTTCATAGAAATGTTCCCGTACAAACTTTCTTCGCTTTCCTTTTATTTATGAATAAACAAAACGCAAAATTTGCATTACGACAATTGCAACAACAATTTTTTTTACGAAACAATCTTAAATATTTTTTCATATTTTTCTCTCACTTAATTCTGTTTCTATTTTTTTTTGTTGTTATTTATATTTTATTTTATTTCATACAAAAGTTTTACTTAAATTTGCACAGAGGAAATGAAAGCAACTCCACTCCAAGAACAAAGCATACCACATTTACCGAGCACGCTACCAACTTATCTCGTTCCCATTGTTCCCTTTTACATGTTGCGGTTTGTGGGAAAAGTCGTAGTGATGCTTGTGGCAACCACCATTGCAAGAAAATCTATGCAATTCACGTTGTGGTAAAAAGAGCAGGTGGCCAGGTTCATGCTTATTGGTGGAACGTGTAGTTTTCATTCTGATAAGTATTGCAATCGTACAATTATAAAATATGTAAAATTTTTTACTAAACTGAAATCGGTGTACTACTACTGTAACGCTTGACACAAACACGAACATTTCGAAGTCATAGAAACACCTAAACTCATAATCTACATATCAGATAGTCATACGATATTAAGTTTAACCTAACTTAAGCTTAACTCTTTTAAGTTTGGGATATGTTAACTATTAAGTTTTTTCAAACAGGGAAGTAAATTTACCGAAGATATAGCTATGCGATATGGTACACGCATTACAATCTTGATATAATCAAGTGCAAAACTAACATGGTTAACCGCGTTCTTAAATCTCTCTAATAGACGCATGCTTCAAAATACAATTTCCAACTGACAGACATCACGGTTCTATATTCAAAAATCCAAAATTACCGAATAAAAGGAACTGTAACGTGTGGTATTAATTGACTATATATTAAGATAAATAAAAAAAAACTTCAATGTAAGAAATATCCTACTTATTTATATAGCAAATAATCTCCGTATTGGAGTGACAGAGAAACAAGCAGTTAAATTGCCACTATTTACGGCTAGGATTACACTATTTAGGTTTGACATAAAGACAAAAACAACCCATGAGCATTCAGAAGCCGGCGCTACCTGATTTCATAATAGATGATGGTGACGTAAGAGCGATTATAGTCAAAACAGCACATGGTGATATGAAGAGGACGATACAAAAATTATGTCCATTAGAATATGTTACATGTAATAAAGAAATGCAACAAATTAGAAAAGTTAATTATGTGCGGAAGCGAATAAATGCCATAAATAAATATGCATTTTAAAATCTTTTAAGAAAAAGACACTTTATAGTATGTAAATTTTATATACAAATTAATTATTATATGTATAACTATGTTATCAATCATAATATTACAATGCATTGAATTATATTTCCTAATCTTCTATATTAGAAAGGAAAGCACAGGCTTCCTTACAATTCTCCTCTCTATAATCCGAATAACTATTCCTTATTCTAAATTTTTAAACAATTTGAAACAAATATGGTCATATGAAATCTTCAAACTCTATGCAATACTTTTTATGAATTAATTTGTAGGGTGTATCAATGTGCATAATAACTAAAACAAAACCAAAATTAAATTGTAATTAAAACTAAATTCCATCACAATTGTTTATGCATTTCCTACTTATTCCCACAAGAAGTAACATTGTAACTCTACTTTTTACTAAATAATTTTTTGTATATTTACTTTTTGTTACTAAAACATAATTATGTTTAGTGGTTAAAATATCATGGGAGGATAGAAACATTTTCTGGTCCAAGCAAATTAAAATTTATTTTCTTTTACATTTTAATGTAAAATATTATTTATAATATTTTTAATTAAAAAATTTAAAAAAAATTGTTTTGTTAGCAAACAATTGTAACCATACTTTATAAACTACAAGTGTATCATTTTCACAAAAACAATTTATAGTTCATGTTTAAAAAATTTAGTAATTTTTATTTATATTTAGAGTTCCATAGTAAATTGCTTTGACAACAGAATTTAAATTCTTAATATAAACTATTGTTTTCAATAGAGAGATATTTCGAACAGTAGTAAATTGTAACAAGAAAATTGTATTATTATTTATGCGAGTATTTATTGCCGAATACTGATCATCAGTGGTCTTGGAATTATTTCTTGTATTTAATTATTTGTAAATAATTTTTTGAGATTGCAGGTACCAAGCATTGAACTCGCGCCCTGCCCGAAACAGCTATATAGTCAGCCATCAATTAAATTAGTTAAAAAATAATAAAATCGTATTTTTATAATATACTACTGTTCAAAATACCTCTCCATTTAAAGTTGCATAATATGTGTTTTATGACATACATATATATATACCATATATATATATATATTTATAATAATACATATATATATTTATATATCACGATATTTATATCGTGGTTTTAAGAAATTAGTTGAGTTTATTAGATTCTTTGTATGTTAATGCTCGAATCATTTATTAATGATAATATGACAATATGAGCAGAGGGAATTAAAATATAAAGACTTCAAAGGGAACTATAAATTTGGTTCGCAATTTTTTGAATAGCTATTTCTTGTAGAAAAATGCTTTTATCCGGAATATGTTGATAGAATTCATTGGCAATGTCACAGTACCCCTAAATATTTGACTCTTATAAACTAATTTTGTTTATCTTCTGTTTTAATAGAAAACTCTTGAGAATTTAAATATTTTGTTTGTAATCGGAATGTGTCTGAGGTTGTCTTAGATAAGTTGATAAAACGTTCAGCCCATTTAAAGCCACCACATTTCATACAATATTTTTAAAAAATATTAAAACATTATTAGTGTTTGTTAAAATTAATAAAAAAATATTTAATAATTATTTAGTTACTATTATATAGTTAAAATAACTCAAATTAAAAATATATATCCTCCTTAATAATGGCTAAATACACTACATTAATGATTACTATAAAAAATTAACCTGAAAATTAACTTAAATTTAAAAATAAAAAAGTATCACAGATAGTTATTTCTTATTATGTTGTTGTTGTTGTTGTGATTTGAGTTAGTGTTATTGCGCACTTTTACTCTTTTGCGGCTGGGGGGCTTATCCCCCCATAGTTTATTAACTATACTAGAATATAGAATATACTAGAATACTAGAATCATTATCATTTATTTATCTTCTAACTGATGACAGACCGTAGATCATCATATCTTCCTGTGCGTCCTGAGATGGACTTAAGGTTTGTTATTGAGTTGGGCAACCTGTCAACTTTTGTGAATAATTTTAAGGCTCTGTCCTTGATACATTTTTCACTGAGTCTATTTTTAGATCTCTATTATGATTAATTTATTAAGTTAGTCTAATTTTTTTATTTATATAGGAATAAAATATAAAATATCAAATTAGTATAAATTACTATTAACCTTTGCTTTACACTCTATTATTTCTACTGAATTTTATAAAAATATTCCTAATCGTAAAGAATCAATATAATCGAATAAATTTCACATTTCAATTATTTTCATTCCTTTTTTATTCTTTAAGATACAATTTCAATAATATTATTATGATAAACATTTTTATTGCATTTCATTTGTATACAAAACTATAGCAAAACGAATATTTTAAAAAATCTTTTGCTTCGTTATTTCCACACACACACAATAGAAATTATATCTATAAACTGCAATATGCAAAATTCAAAGCATATCAGGCAGATGCATCTGCAAACTTGAGTAAATTTGAGGAGACTTGAAATACTTTAACTGATTGTGCTTTGTACGATAAAATTGGAAAATCTAAGCTCTGCATTGAATTACCTGCTTTATTAAATTGAAGTTTTTTAATATGGAATTTTTATTGAGTCAGTTTTATCTTTTTCTATTCGGTTTATATCTGGATTGCATAGAGTTATTGAATACAAAGCCGTAAGTTAATATCTGTATAATATTTTCAGATAAAAGTCTTGTCTTGTATTTTCTGAAATTCACATGAAAATGTTCGTTTGAGTGGCATATCTCGAAAACTAATACTTTTATTTGTTTTGTGCAAATGAAGTAAGAAAACAAGAAAGTTAAGATAACATTTGTATGTTTTTTTATTATTCGAAAGCTGTGGGTTATCAAGTCACAAACTAACTAACAGCTGCTTGTATAATTCATTCATTATATTGATGCTATTGTTTATGATTCTTAATAAAGAAATATTTTAGATAAATAATCTATTCATAATATAAATTAAAAATATTTATGTTATGCTCTTCGAAAGATGTAGGATATCAAGACAAAAGTTAACTAACTGCTACTTTTGTATTCATTCGTTATATTGGCGTTGCTGTTAATGTTTCGTAATACAGAAATATTTTAGAAATATAATAAGAAATATTTTTTCAATAATATTTAAGATAAATAATGTAATAAAAATATAAGTTTATAATATATTACTTCCAAAAATTTTCTGTTATTGTCTAAATGCGTGCTTTTATAAAAATATAGTATATGTCTTAAATATAGACCAACAAAGTGGAAGAATGGTACCCTGTCATATTATGTATGTAAAGACAAATCTATAGAAGTTAAAAAAACTAAATTAATTATTATATCATTAATCTCACTTAGGTTCTAAAAATCTAAGAATAATTAAGAATATGAAAATTATCTAGATTTTCCTTAAACTCAATCGAAATAAATTAAATATATTATAAAAATACAGTAGAAACCAATATATTTTACCTTTCTTTTGCATAATAAATCCCTTCTTGAAATTAGTTTTATTTTCTCTGAAGGTTCCAATTCATTTGAACTATTACTTTATTGAACCAAAAGGATACCGTTATATGTATGTAATAATTTACCTATATCTGTATATTTTTTTCTATGTGCTTAAAACTTAAGCTTCTGGAGCTCTATCACTGTCACGACCTCATAACCATATCATGGTGTCAGAAATTAAAAAGAAAAGAAATTAATATAAAATAAGCAGTATTTTTGAGAAGAAAATGTATCAGATTAAAATTTTCCGTTCTATACATACATGATCATGTATTTCGAACGATTTTTGGTATTTTGTACATTTTTTGCAAAAAAAGTAAGAAGTGAGGGTCATAAAAGGAGTTTGATATGCTTATTTATAAGAAAACCCAAAAATGTAAACTAAATTACATTTACTCCACAGAGTCTTGTTTCCACAGAGTCTATTTCCTTCTGAAAGAAGCTAGAGCGTCAATGTGCTATAGAATTCTATAGGATTCCGTTTTGAGCAGCTATGTTATACCACTTATTTAAACTTTGTTACCGACATTTCCCGTTCAGGCATATTTTGTATGCTCTCACTATCTTAATACTTTTTAAAGTCATTTCAACGACAAAGGACCCTCTGATGTCGTCTTAGATTTCTCTTTACGTTAAGTTACCCCAGCGCCATTTTGTGCTTTCTATTTTTTTTTTATGTGAACTTTTTACCAGTTAGTTAGTAAAGTTCCTGACAACTTTCCAAATCAAGACAGTGAATTTTGGAAATAATGTAGAGTTTTCTCTTTACTCACTAAATACGTTTCAAGTTTTGCACCTACCTAGTATAATGGATTTGACTTTAGAATTTGGCAGATGTGGAATGCTTTTTTTTTAGAAAGCTAATATTATTAAATGTTGTAAGAAGATATTATATGCGAAGCGAACAAAAAATCGAGACTCCGTATTATTCCAATTCTTTACTCAAAGACTTTTCACATGACGACATCTTAAACTAATTGGTAATCCGGCTGTAACATAATGCAAGATTGTTACTTTCGGATTGTCATATAATGATTTCAGACTATTAATCGGTAAGTATGAAATATCTAATAATTTATATTAACTTCACTTTATGCCTTTACGTTTCTAGCAAGAAATGTGGTAGCAAAATGGCAATAAATCGCTAATTGATGTTAACGAATGTCAACGGATGACCTGTCGTTGCACTCAACCAACCATATAATAATTTAGAAAATATTATTTTGTTATTAGTACACATTTCACCTAATCTTCTCCAAACGTCATAATAACTTGTCGCAAAACTGCAACTAAAAAACAAACGTGTCTTTTCGCATCATGTTTCTGAACCAGACAGCTAGAAAGTTTGTTTCATTTAATTTAGTTTAGAAAAATTATAGTGTGAGTATAATACGATTTTCAAACATAATAATAATATGAAAAAGATTTATAAATTGATCCATACAAATATGCATTTATTAATAAATGCTATAATCTATAATGTATAAAAAATTTATAAAAAATAGAGAAAAATAACTGAAAATGGCTAACCTGTCACATACTATCCTATATAGCTATAATCCTTCAATTTCCTTAGGATTATACTAATATTTAAACTCTATTCAAGCAATAAAATACAAATAAATACAAAAAAGATTTCATTAAATTTGTATTTTTATATCACCTTTACCATAGTTGGATCCCTTTTAAGACACTTACAAAGCCCCAAGTTTACAATTTAGATGAACAGATGCCAGTAAAAATAAAGCAAAAAACAAAAAAAAAAAACAAGACCGACAAATAAGTAGTCATCTTTGAACACTCACACACACATAAAAAGTGACAGTAAAATTCAAGGTACACGTGGGAGACATTATCTTAAATGCACCCAGGCGAGTGTTTCGAAGATGCGAAGTGTGCGAAATACGAAATATATTCCGTCTGCACTTTTATGGGTGTTTTTCAACCGTTGTGTGGTCTTTTGGGCTCGTGTTTTTATTAAAATAAATGTTTTAAGCCTAAAATGCTAAAATATAGTTACTACATACATTCTCTCACATTACAACTAACACTTTCAACCACAATCGCAACACATTTCATTATTACTTGTCAGAAGGCAACTAAAATGTGTTTATTATAATGAAGCATACATTAACATGAAATCATCCGCATTCACATATGAAAAGCAGCACGTGTTCGAATATATACCCACATACATTTAGGCTCATAAATGGGGAAAATAAAATTGCCTAAATGTTTTTACATTGCTTTGAATGCCAAAGGATTATTCAATTATATTCCAAAAAAAAAAACAAAAAAAAAAACAGAAAGGAATATCTTCCTTTGTTTAAGCTTTATTAAGGTAGCCTTTGTTGTCCTTTTCCGTTTCCGTACGCACTAAATTGACTTGCCTTTGTATCGTATCTGTGCAATGATTTCATAAAAGTGCCTGCGTTAATTTGTTCAGATATGTAATGGCGTTGATTTCCAGATTTTGGTATGTAGTTCCAGATTGCCAAAAAAGCGCGGCCATATACGTTATGCGTGCTATTGGGATTTGTATTAAACAATTTTTTTCCTTCTTTTATTGTTTACAAATATCTTTCTATTGCTCGAAAAACTTTTATTCTTTTGTTGGACTAGAATTTATCAACACAAAGCAAAAAATTTGTAGATGTATTAATCTAAAGTCAAAACTAGAGATACAACAGTAGTATAATTTGTGAATGAATTTAATGCAAAACTATATTTATTTACTTTCAAAATTATAATTATATTTACCAAAATATTCTTAGAAGACCGTAATAAATATATTATGGGACGTTGGGACAGCGCACCGTCCAACAAATGGCCCCACTGAAATGTAGAATAAGCCGAAGTAGACCAAGAAACGACTTGGGTCCTTTCTCGTTCTTCCATTCTCAGATGTCGTTATTGAGTTAAAACTCAATAGTGGCTTTCATTTGCATAATTACATCGCTTGTCAATGCAAGCAGCTCATTTAGCTTGAGGTTTCAAGCCCAATCATCACCAACCCAAAGGTGTCCCAAGATAGTCTTCCTTCTGCTTGCCAATGCTGGACATTGGCACAATATATGCACCGAGGTCTTCTTTTTTTCTAAACATAGCCTGTAACTCTTCTTCAACAATAGAAATCTTTTTAAGATTTATATGAAATATATCAAATTTCCATGTCCCGTAATCAATGAGGTCAGCCAGCTTAGGGTGCGAATAGCTAAGCACTTTTATCGCTTCCCTGGCCAACGGTTGCGGTATCATGAGTTTAGTCTGTCTACAAGTGCTCATCTCTCTTCATCTATTAAGATGAAATAAAGTTATCCATTTATCGACATAGGCTGCATTCATGTTGTAGCCCAATGGTGTTCTGGGCTCTGGGCCGCAGAAATTATGCCTTGATCATTGCTTTGCAAATTTATATGACTCTTTGCTCAATATGACCCTTAATAAAACCCATATAACCCAGTGTTTTAGAATTAAAATTAATCCAAAACATGCTTTAAGAATTCATAAGGCAATAACACGTTCACACAGTCCTATTATAGTACTTATTTATTTTTTTTCCAAGGCATGAAATTAATTCAAGCTTAATCAGTGTAATGAATAAAAATTAAATTAACACAAACAAAACAACAACAAAAACAGCAATTGTAACAATATGTGGCCAACAACTAATTAAATTTACTTATCTGTTAGCCATTAATTTCGTATGCCAATTAATTATTGCTCATACGCAGTGTTGTGCGAGAAATAAAGATAAACAATATCTTTGTGCGTGAGATACATAAAAGTTTTTCGTAATTTTTCTTTACTGACTTTTGACATTAATTTGTGTTGTTTGATTATGTGTATGGACATAAATTTAAGATAACTCAAACAAAAATTATAAGGAGATTGGTGCTAATACACAACACATTTAATGTTGCATTTAATTTATCATTTACAATTTTCATTATCCTTATAACTACAACCCAAACTAGATTTAGTATTATATTAATTCAAAAGCTATTGTTGCATAAAGTTTTGACTATATCAACTATTATTATTTAAATGTGTATCATTCTTCTTTATCTTCTTCTTTTCTTATAGGCAGCACATCGAATCCCGATGCTAAGCGCCTTTACGACGATCTTCTCAGCAACTATAACAAATTGGTTCGTCCCGTTGTCAATGTGACAGACGCTCTGACAGTACGCATCAAGCTGAAACTATCGCAATTGATTGATGTCAATTTAAAGAATCAAATCATGACAACCAATTTGTGGGTGGAGCAAACCTGGTATGATTACAAACTCAAGTGGGAACCTAAAGAATATGGTGGCGTCGAAATGTTACATGTACCCTCTGATCATATATGGCGACCGGATATTGTGTTGTATAATAAGTAAGTATGCTATGGCAAAACTCAAACAAATTGAAATAGTTAAATGAAAGCTGTGGTAGATTAATTCTATTGCACAAATCAGAAGATACAGTAAAAAGGATGTCAATAAATTGATTTATTCAAGTTCAATCTCTTTTATGCTTTTATTGTTTCGACTATTAGATGTTTCAATATTTTCTTATTTAACTCATGCCGCATGTATATAGAAGAAATAGTAAACGAAATTCAAATATTACTTATATAAATCAGTTTGTATTTGTATATTGATAATGAATTAAGAGCATTATTGAATTTCAATTGAACATTTTAATATTTGTGTCATTTACAACCTTTTCACGTTCATGAACTGTGATTAACTGTGACTGTGATTAGTATTTTACATTTTACCCATTTAAAATCTTTTATATAATGGAAATTTTACTAACAAATAAATTCATGAATCAGAAGATAGAATGTGGTTATCAAACCTTCAACTCTTGAATTGATACGCAATTATATGGACATAAAAAGGAGGTCATGTGTTTTAGTCCTTGACATAATAAAATTATGTGTTTTCTATGTAAATAGTCAAATAGAATATTAACGTTATTAGTAATAAATTTTTTTTTTGAAACTTTCTGAGTTTACAAAAATATATAAGAATGTGAAACTTAATTGATTACAGATTTAAATAGAAACATACTCTGTCCTTTAGTGTAACATAATGATACTAATTCATCTTTATTCAATACTACTCAAACAGTATGTTAAAATAAAATATAAATTTTCAATTAATTTGATACCACCACAAATCTTTGTAACAATACACGAACACACACAAACATATACAAACATTCTATAATAAGAATGACCCTATATATTTATATAGTTCAGATTTAATCAATTTAGCTACCTATAAGCTACACATTAACCTATTGGTCCCTAAAGATGATGGAACATAAAGTCAAAAAATCTTTTATAACAATATTCGAACACATACATACTGTAAGACGAATGACCTAATATATTTATATAGTTTAAATTTGATCAATTTAACTAACTTTAAGTCACACATAAACCTATTGGTCCCTTATGATGATGGCAGATAAGGTTAAAAAATCATGTAAGCTTCCCTTATGATAATAATGCTTTGTTGTGTGTCTAACGACTGCTTGAAAATCTATTTCCAAGAGATTTAAACACTGATCCATGCACTGAGCTACTAAGGCGAATAAAGGCGCTTTATTTATGTATCGAAATAAAAATCATTACAAGAAATATCGCCCAATAGGTAAAGATATCTCCTCATAGAATTGAGAACTTATTTCAATGAAACTAGTAGGTTTTTTATGAAAGAGTATGAGAGCTTAAAACACATTCAGGTAGTTTTCCTGGCACTAAATCATAACCGGAAGAAGTTCATAGGTAGTCATCTTATATCGGAGGACAATATAAAGGTTTGCAATAAAGGTTCAATAGTACAATGTATTGGGACAGTTGGGATTTAATAAATATATTTAATCTATGAAGGTAGCACAAAGCGTCTTTAAAATAACAATAATAGTAACAATAATCGACTTAATTGTTATACACAACCCAAATATTTTTTCTCGCCTCATCTCATCTATTTCTCATACCTCATACTAGTCGTTTGCATTATACTATATATTTTATACTATAAACTATATATTATTAATAAATTAATGAGTTCAGAAAAATCCAATATATAATCTGATTCAAGATCATTTTTTATTTAATTTTTCACCAAACCAAATATTATACGTAGTTTTTATTAGCCAAGTTTCAGATTTATTTGTGAGACTATTGTCTCACTATCTGACTATTGTATTATATCTGCTAAGACTATTGTTCTAAACAGTAGTAGATTTTATGTTATAATAAGGTTCCTGGACTTAAATAACCTAGACAGACTGCAGACCCTGTTGGATCCAATATACGTCCCACTTAGATATATATGCTGTATATTTGCTATTCGAGAATAATTTTATTATAATTTTTATATAATAATTTATATTATAATTTTTTATAATTACACTTATTGAAATATTTTCAAATATAGTGTTAGAAAATATGTAGTTTCATCGTTCTTGTAAAACATGTCGATAACATACATTTGAAAAATAATTTTTTTTCAAATCATATAATTTTAAGTTTAATTAAATTTTAATTAAACTCAAGTTCAATAAGGTTTTTTTGTATTGCAAATATTTATTTATTTGTTTTTTTTTCTGCTTTTAGCGCCGATGGCAACTTCGAAGTAACTTTAGCAACAAAAGCTACTCTCAACTATACCGGAAGAGTTGAGTGGCGCCCACCAGCAATATACAAAAGCTCCTGCGAAATTGATGTAGAATATTTTCCATTTGATGAACAAACATGCGTTATGAAGTTTGGTAGTTGGACTTATGATGGTTTCCAGGTTAGTCATTATTTTTGTAATAAAGCTAATAAACATTTTTATAGAAAAGCACTAATCTTTACCGTAACTGTGCGGTGTAAGTTCAACACTAAATCAAATAAACCAATTAAATTTACTTATTACCACATATATTCACTACATTGCACTAAGTTCTAACATAAAAATTTTATTAACTCTTTTAAGTCTTTAAGTAAGTAATAAACTTATTTCGACACTGTCATTTAACATATTACAATTTATACTCACATAAGGACTATAAATATAAAAGCGAGTAGACTTACCTCAAACATAATCCTTTCCTTCCTTCCTGTCTTGGTGGTTCTATGTTATTATTTTTTTTTGCCTTTTGCTGCCTTTTTATTATCAATAAAAATAAAATTCTCTCATAATTTGACTGGTAATAATTTTAACATTTTACATTTGCTTTTGTAATAAATGACAACCTTCGAAGGAAGCACAAAAAGTAAAGCACAGAAAACAAGAAATGAGAAATGAAATGGCCTATAAAAATGTCTCGATGGATTTTATCCTTTCAAGAAAATTTGTTACCAGCTCGGAATACATTGAAAAGCTGCTTTTACAGGAAAGATCAAAGGAAAAGTGCCATAAAATTGAGATTGGCGCGACATGTGAGGTCAGAATATGTACATATGAGATACAACCTTAGACAGAATTCCGTATAAGACTATTTAAATGAAAATGCTTCACTTATATAATATTTTTGGTGTAAGGAACGAGTTCTTGTCTGCTTATATGGAGAAAACTAAATTATGTTGAAATTCTTCAGGGAAATCTAGAGAAAAAATGTTCTGAGAAAGACGAAACAATTTTTATAACTTCACTTAGAATGTGCTGCTTGTAAAGTTCAATGACTGTGCTGATTTGCTACATAAGGACATGTAATTTAAAACACATTAAATTTGTTTTGTTTGTCTTGCTTTCAATAGATATTTAGTGCAGACCAACAAACTCATTTTTTTGGTTTTTTGTTGCTTTAATACAACACATAACAATATTGCTAATACCAGTAAAATAAACTGTAATATAAGTTTAGCTTAGCAACATACATTTTGTATTTAAGTCTATATAGATTATGTCAAATATTTAGTTAACCACAAACACAACAGCTTCCCAAAACCTTAAAATTGTATGTACCTCATGTCGTATGAGTAACAAAAATTTTTTGCTACTTTTATGAAATGAAAGCAACAAATTTCCTTTCCTAAACTTATAAAAGCAATTTTATTTCTACAGTCTTCGAGCTTAACGTGAACACAAAAATATTTTAAATTAAATAATATACTAACATTGTTACTTTAATATCAACTTTACTTAGAGCAAAAATACTTTATAATGTTACCACAGTCCTTGAGCACTTCATCCGCTTAACCATAACGAAACAGTTTCCACTACATCAACTATTTTCTTTAACAATTTCAACGAGTTATTAGATTTTCAGCAGAAATAAGACAACTGTAATAACATTTGCAATCCACTTCAAGACCAAACACCTCAAAGGATACGCTTTTCAACGCTTGCCAATTTCAATGTTACGAGCGCCATATAACCATTTTATCTGTTTGTCTTACTTGTTTAAATATGAAATCCCGATTTGGGACTCTCGTCAAACTGCCGATAGTGGATTTTATGTGCGCCTCATGTAAGGTTACATGTTCCGCACACAAACATGACGGTTACATCAATTCCAACTGGTTAAGGTTAAACAAAGAGCCAAACATATTCGTTGAATTGTGAATATTTTGTTTAACAATATGTGAAATTAAATGAAATTCGATTATATTCAGTTTGTTTTATTACGAAGTGTATATTCTCTATTTGGATAGCTCGAAATAACACAATAGACTGCGCTCGTGCCAGTGCCAGGACTATCATATGCAAAGTAGTTAAATTGTGTAAAAATGGTAATTGAATTCCAACAAATACTGTATTGCTAAATTCACATGCTGCATGCTGGTACATGGATACATGCAAAATAAAATAAGGATAATAAAAATTTTTTAAATGAGATTGCAATTTGCATATCCTGTGTGGGTATGTCCTTATGTGCAACGTTTCGAAAGAATGATATGTGTTAGCCAAAATTTAATTAAAACAATGTTAAAGCGATTTAATTAATTTCTTTCAACTGCTAATGTAATAAAAGTAATTAATATATATAAAACATTCCAATTGTTTTTATTTAAGAAAAACAATATTCAATGGATAGTGGTCCTTTTGTTATTGTTAATAAAATTAAGAGGTAATTTTTGTGAAATGTAGCTCTTTTACTGAAACTTAACCGAAAACCACGAAAATTAAAATGGAAACTTACATTTTCTTTGTTATTCCGTTTTTAATTATACTTTTGCAGTTTTAAATATAATTAAATTAAAGTTACTATAACATCTAACTTAAATAAAAATTTACAAATTAAATAAAAAAAAGTACAATGTTTCTTAAAAGTCAATTTTAAAGCCCCTTTATATATAAATAAAAAAAACCCGTGCATATATGCACTTGCTGAGACTCTATTCACACTTAAGGATTATTATTTTAAAATATTTAAAAATTCATGGAGTTTTATTTTCTCATAATTTTATATTATTTTCGTATTAAAAGTACATCCCCTTTTTTTGCCACAACCAAGAGAAATAATTTCGGATTCTTTATGCACTGCTTCAGTAATGTTAAAATACTCAAGCCAAATATAGTAAACCTTAGGTATATCTTAGTAAATCCAAATTTTTGAACATATAAAAATAGAAAAGATATTTAGATTCAAATATTAATATGACTTGTGCTGATATAAAAACTGATTAATATAATTATAATCAGCAAAGATATCGTATCCATTCTGCTACAAATGGATACGATATCTAATAATAATATGATATCGAATCATCTAAATTACAGTATTAATACTGATTTTTTCTGCCATAATAAATAGGCTCCTATTAAAATAATTATTTGAGAACATTATATATTCCTTTCTAATGACATATTTTAAGTTTTTCTATTTGATTTAATATGTACAGTTGTTGAAATTATTCCTTAGAATTGATCGTAATAGGTGTAGTAAAAAGAAATCCATAATTTTTGCATGAAATTAAAAGCTGATTTACCGTAACCTTCATAGAATGGTCCGATTTAGGTCAAATATTTGCCTTTTTGCTTAATAAATTGTTGCCATTTTGAAGGTGATTTCATTATACCTCTCTCGTTAAAGTCTTTCTTCATATTGCCAAAAAAATTGAGACAATCGATTTTCACAAGCCTCTCTTGAAGCGAATTTTTAACCAGAAATATCCTAATCACTTAGTGCCAGGTCTGGACTATAAAATGGATGTATAAAAACTTCCCAACCAAGACCCTGGAACTTTTGGCGAGTCATTATCGATGTGAGGGCTTGGTGTTGTCCTGATAGAACACAATTCCTCTTCCATTGCTCGTAGTAGATGATCCAATCCCAACAAACACAACAATAACTTTCTGGCTTGGCCACCGTTTCAGGTCTTGG
Organism: Teleopsis dalmanni; assembly: GCF_002237135.1. Classification (NCBI taxonomy): domain Eukaryota; kingdom Metazoa; phylum Arthropoda; class Insecta; order Diptera; family Diopsidae; genus Teleopsis; species Teleopsis dalmanni. The sequence continues at coordinate 174,913,925 of NC_051846.1, forward strand.
AATTATTTCTCATATTTAATTATTCGTAAATAATTTTTTTGAGACTGCAAGTGCCAAAGGTTGAACTCGTGAATACACGAGTATACTATATAATTAATATAAGTATATTTATATTGGTGTCGACTTAATTACTTATTTGTGTTTAATTTTAACATATTTTTTAGATTTTTATATAATATAACATAAAAAGGAAATTTAAGATTAAATAAAGTACCAAGGGTTGAATTCGTGTCCTGCCAAATTTAAAACTCAGAGTCAGTGTTCATTAACCAACTGACCCAAAGCCGTATTTGAGTTGTATGTTTGCACTTCGGAGTTTTGTTAATTTGCTGTGAATATTCATTACTTGTTGTGGCTTATTAGAACGAATTCATAAACCAGATATTGAATAATTCATGCTCACGTTCATGTTAAAATCTTTTTGAGTTAGTGCATCTGTACACTTTTACTCTTTGATAGCTGAGGAGTTTTTGCAAAGACCCAACCTTCCGACTGACTAATGTATGTATTCCTCAAAAGCTTCGTTATTATTCAATGACTGATCTAAGATCTGCTTACCGCTCCGTGTGGCTAGAGGTTATTCTAAGATTAGATAGTGCTAAGTAGGGCAGCCTGTCGTTTTAGGGCTCTGTCCCTTATGTATTTTTTGACCGAGGTTATTCTAAGGGTTATTCTTACTATGTCATTTGTTCGGATGTACAAAGGCACTTTAAAGAGTCTTCGGAGAGCCTAACTTTGAGCAACTTGCAACTTCTGGATAGCAGAGTTGAATTAATTAATTTATTTTTAATTGTTAAACTTCTGTATGTTCACATATTTATTTTATATATTCTTCAAAGCATAATTACGTTCAATATTTGCCGTGTCAGTTGTTAATGAGTTAACTATTATTACTTGTTATTTAGAATTGTTATTCCAGACATATTGAAATTGTGTATACGTTAATAGCATTCCGAAAAATTAACAAATAAATCAGATTTTTACTTTATTAGATACTAGATGCCAAGGCCATATTTTTATATACACGTAGGCTATTATTTTTAGTCTTTGCTGATATAAAACAACGTGACATGAAAAATCACAAGTTAAAGAAACAATAAACATTAAATTATCTAAAGAAAATATTAACTTTTTCTCCTTTTGAGCCGGATATGAAAATCATTAAAACTTCAAGAAATTTATAAATTCATTTTTAATGATGTCCGGTGCAAATTTTTCTTAAGACCAAAAAAACTAATTCAAAAATATGACTTTGCTTTTCCTTAGAACTGTTATATCATTTATAATTTTGCTTAAGACTTTTCACTTTTCATTATTAGAGGAATTTTCTTTTGATAAATGTTGGCCAAATAAGTCGAGGCGTCACAATTTATGGCTTTTATATTTGCCAAAGTAAGTCAGGAATGGCTTATAATTTTTCTTTTGTTGTGGGCCATAAAGCAAAGTAGAACGAAAGTCTGCAGAGTACAAAATGAAGAAAATTGCTTTTTATTTACGCGTAATTTAAAATTGGTATGAAAAAAAAGCTATGACCAGCAATTGGGTCATTTTCTTCCTACTCAACTAAAACTGTAGAAACTGTAGAAACTGTTGAATAACAAAATTTATATTAATTTCCTTTATTAAAATAGCAGAGCAATCTCTTTTTTTTTCGTTTTTTTTGCAAATATAAAATGAAATTTTATTAAGCACCTTAAAGGAATACGTGCAAATAGCGTCTGCCGTCATTTAAAGAGCAAATCAAATTTTACAGCAGTTTTTATGTAGACACGACCACTTTCACTTCAGCACTTGTCCGTACAAATTTTGTAATAAATTTTATAACAAATTCATTGATTCATTGAAAATTTACCATCTACCATTTTACAATTTTACCATTTACCATTGAAGAGCGATGGTTTATTCCACTCGTCTAAATAAAAATGATTGCAAATGATTGCGATTTCCCACCAGCGCACATTCAATAAAAAAATTGAAGGAAAACTGTGAAAAAAATTTTAAAAAAAATTATAAAAAATCTGTGTTGTCTGTCTGTTCATCAATTAAGTGATATTGAAAAAAATTTATTTATTTTGTAAAGAAAAATGCAAATAATTTATTTGTATACATTTTGACTTAAATTAGTTAAGCAAACAATTTTCACAAAAAGTCTTTTAAATTTTAATAACATTTTTTTATGCATTCAAATTCTTCCATGTCAATATATGTTTTTCACAATTGAGCTGCTGCTTCTTCTTCCTTCATTTAAATAATTTTGTCCATTGCCACCATTTCCACCATTCCATCGAAAACATTTGGAAACTTTGAAAAGGTGTCAAGTTTCTTACTATCCATTCTCTATGGCATTATTCATTCAGTGATGCCTTCAAACCGATAATGTTTTAGCTTTTAGTTTCAGTTGTGCATTATTATTATTTTTTTTATATTATTGTCATTTCTTGTCGAACTATTTTCGAATTTATCCATTTGCATTTGTCAAAGTGGCATGGCACTAGGGACAAATGTCACTTGCACCCCTGCCAAACGAAATCCATTGTATATCCTTGACAACACTGTGAAGGTGTGTCGACAAACTTTAATGTACTAATACAAATACTGTCACTTTTTTGTTAAGGATATATTTTAAATTCTGCTCCTACTAGTGCAACTGCTGCTGGATCCACTGCTGCAACGCTGTGATGTGGAGTCCATTTACAAAGTTAATGTTGACATGTCGTGTTGATACATATCAGTGTGCAAGTGAAATTAATTTCGAAAAATTTCAAAACGAAACATTTTTTTATATTAACAGAAGAATGCTTTTTATTGGACAAAAAGTCCTTACAAATGTCACTGATGAATAGAGTAGAGAAAACGAAGAATACTAAATTTTATAAAAATTAAGAAAAAGTTCTGAATCAAAAAAACTGTAAGTAAATCTTTAAAAAAGAAAAATATATTGTAATTTTAACGATTTTATAGTCAAAGAATCAATATTCGGGGGAGTTGCTTTCTTAGATCAAAGATTTTAAGACTTTTATCAACGAAAAAAAGGAGTATATTAAAGTGGAAACTTTCACAGTGACTTTCAAACTGTAAAGCAAACTAAAAATATGAAATACCATATTTTGTTGCCTCAAAACTAAAGGACCCTTGAGTATTGTTAGGAGTCAGCACATGATACAGCACAAGGAATACCTTAAGGTAACGGTGAGAACCATCACCTATCTAAGATACAAGAACACTCTTTTCAGCATTTGAAAAAACTGGTATAACATTGTTGGGTTATGATCTCCTAAACTTTACCAATATTAGTGCTTTCTTTGCAACAATTTAATTGTGATTGTTCAGTTATGATGTTCTGAGCCTAATATTTATGGTCTCACGTGCTCTACTCTCTACCTCTCTCTTCATGATCTCTGTAGAGTAACAAAATTATCTTTGGAAGGATTCGAATAGTAATGAAGAAACAACAACAAAAATTTTAGTTAAAATTTAATTGGTATTTGGCTGACCATACAATGCTGTTTCGGATATTGTCAACAACTTAATTAGTTTATAGTCCGTAAGTAATTTGTTGGACTTATGTCTGTCGAATTAGAAGCGATGATTAATCGTGTTTTTCCACAATTAGCCAAAGCTGCACAAACTTTAAATGCTGAAGTTCCAGGTTTTTTCGTCACTTTTACTGTAAGTGACACTAACCAAAGCACTTGCCATGCTTTTTAAATTATAACGTGCTTATAAACTATAGCTTTTTAATTGGAAACACAAGTTCAACGAATTGAATATTAATTTTTGTAGTTACCTATTTTTATTTCAATGCTAATCAGTTCAACAGATTATGTACGGACTATAAACTAAGTAAGAAATTCGAATATTTTCAAAGACCACTAATAATGGCTACTTGGCAATAATCGAAACAGATTTATATGCCCAGCCAAATTTCAATAAATTAACAAAAAAATTTGTTTGTTTTTTCAATACTATTCGAACCCTTCTAACCCTTCTTTTAAATAGTTTGTTTTCGTTATTAGAAGTGTCACTACCAACAAAAAAAATTAACATCATAATTTATTTATTTTGAAATAATTTTAATTATCTTCAAGATTCATTTGTTTTGTGCAATGTGATGCGTCTTATGACGTAAAGAATCAACTAGAATTTAGATACCACTGAAGATGTTGGATAAAAAACCATCGAAACGTCGGGTGAAAACATATAGTAAATTATATTTTTATTTGCATACCAGTCACAAGACCAGAGTAACCTAAATACAAAACATAATTAATTAAAAATTAAAAATTAAAATTAAAAATTAATTATCTTTATTTAGCAAAAACTTAAAAAAATGTTATAATATCAGTATTCAAACTTCACAACGATAATAAAATCAATTTTGGAACACTAACTCCAATTATTCAAATCTCAGATAACAAAAATGGAAATTTCGAATAATTGGTGAACAAAAACTTTTGATAATATCTACACGATGTTCGATTGATGTTAACAATGCTTGATTGAAATAGCAGAGGAATTGCTTTAAAAACGATGCAAGAAAGGATGAATACCAGAGGAAAGAAATATCATTGTCAGAAGGCAATTTGACATTTTGTGTCAGCTCACAGTTCATTCGTCAACATCAATCGAGCACGGAACCAGCAAATATGATGCACATACACATGTTACTACCTTTCACATTTCCATAAAAACGAAAAACGAATTCAATTTCCATTGCAAACAAAACGGTCACTTTTATTCCAGAGAATTTTATGAATTCTATAGCAAATAGTGGAAATTCTTCTATTTTATTTGCTTCTTCTTTTTTGTTTTTTTTTAGATTTTTTTTAATATGAAAACTAATAATGGTTTTTTGTCATTTTATAGTATAGTGAATGTTCATTCATCAAATATACGATTTTTTATGAACTTTTTCTTTACAATTTGCAGGTGGACTTGCGGCACATCGATGAATTAAATGGCACAAATGTGGTTGAAGTTGGTGTAGATTTATCAGAATTTTATACATCAGTTGAATGGGATATATTAGAAGTTCCTGCAGTGCGGTGAGTATATGAGTATATTTAATAGTATATAAATTTACATTTGAACATGAATATTGTGTTAAGTAAATGTGCATATCTTGCGTGTACTTAATGTGGTGTATGCTTATTTTTGGTAACTAAACAATAGCCTGCTTTATTTTATGTTGACACCATAAATTTGACAGCAGAATTGCCAAAATATTCCTGTGAGACCGAAACACATACTAAATTGCACACTTGTGGCATTTACCGAGACACTGAAAATTGCGAAAAACACGTTTCCTTTTGCAATTAGAAAATCGAAAACTGTTGACTTTAGGCTTATGACTTAATGAAATACCAACAACAATTACAACAACGACAAGTCGAAGAACAGTACTAACCAACAACATCACAAACCACTAAAAATCCATAGAAAAATGTATGAGAGACTACATGGAATTTAGAAGCTATTGTCCTGGCCACCAGGGTGCACTTCTGATTAAATGTACCAAAACTCACTGAGCTTTATTTGGCATTGTAGTTTAGTGCCTCATCTATATGGCTGCATATATTAACATGTTTATATATGTATATGTAATAAAGTGCTATGATACTAACATAATAAATGTATTTAGATAGATAGATGTAGAACGCTGTGTAGCAATATATACTCGAATGATGTGCTTTTATCTTATGCCGTTGGCATTTTGGCAAATATTTTGGCTGTACTGTGCTGTACTGTGCAGTACAGCACGTAGCACGCACCAACCAAAATGTACGTGTTGCCATAGAGAACAGCACTGGGTTTTGTAGATTCCTTAAGTATTTTATAGCTTTAATTTAATTTTAATGCTGTTAATTTAGGTATTCTCGGCAGCTTCAATTATAAAATGCAAATAAAAGGTGAGGTAAAAAGGAAATCATAAATAAGGTGCTGAAAAATTATTTGTCAACTTAAACGAAACATACTGCCAAAGAATTTCAAAGTAAGAGGACAAGAAAATAATTTAAATGCAAAGAAACAATTTTTCGAAAAATTTTTAAATTAATATAATTACTTAAGAAGGACAACAGAAACAATAAACAACAAAAACAGCAAGAATTTTCAAGTTTTTAATAAAAATATGTACAAATTCAAATTTCATTACTGAGGTTAAACATAATTTGATTTCCGCTCTTCTTATGATTATACCAACTCAATCCAAGCTATTTTGCATTACTTATATATTTTTAATAACAAAAACAAAAATGAAATCGAATAAATAATACAAAAAAATAATAAATAAAATGAAAAAAGAACCTACAATACAAACAAATAAAGTTTTTAAATTAAAAAACTTTTACATTTGTTTGTGGTAACCTTTCCTTTTTTTTTTGCAGGGATAATACGAAATCAAGTCAACATTAATTTCAGTTGAATAAAAGATATATTTCTTAAAACAAAACTCAAGAAAATTTTCAAATTCTTAGAAATGTGTCTCAGCATTTATATTTGTTTATCGCTAGTATTATCAAATGAATACTTGTATTATTAATATAAGTAGTCAACAGTAATCAATAGGTTAATATACTTGACTTCCTTCACACACGCCCATCAAATCAGAAATGAAAGTATCGCAGTTTCTCATAAATAAAGCAGCAGTAAAGTAAAACCAAGAAGAACATTTAATTGATTGCCTTCATTTCACTTCAACAGCAATGTTTTGCAGTATTTTTATTGTATATATACAGGGTATGTTGTATGAATCGTTGAAGATTTTAGAAATTTACAATACTTGTGCTCTAATAGGCTTTAGGCACCAACGAAACCTAATCTCTCTGTATCAGTGGTTCCTAACCTTTTTTGACCAAAAACCATTATGATAATTTTGTTTGTAGTACAGACCACAAATTTAGGAATAATAAAATGTATGATTGTTTTAAAATTATTTATGCATCCCTGGTATAACTTATAATAAATTGTATGAGTGCATAGATTCCTAATAAGGGAGGTCTCAGAAGACAAACTGTAAGCTATATATCCAAACCTGTTAAATTTCATTTGCGAACCATTTTTAACCATCTAGTTGAGTTAGGAACCACTGCTCTATATGAATGGTTGAAAATTCCAGAGGTTTAATTTCATGCAAACTACGACTGATTTGTAGAATATATCGATGTGTTCTACCCACCAGCGTCAATATAAGGATCTATTTGATTAAGAATAAGATATATTAGGAGTTTTTCGATATTGTTTTAGAAAGTAATATCCTTCTAGTTTATTCAATTCGGGGAATAATGTTTTGATACGCGATTATAAGATTATTCTTTCAGTTATGATGCACAGTGTTTGTCTAGTAGATCTCGATAGTGTTAGTTTTCAGTCGTGGCTTTCAGAGCTGTTCGTACGCTGTATTCATTTTGGAAATTGTCTGTCATTATACCAACTATGACGAACAGTGTTTCTCTTTCAGAGTTCAGGTGTGATAGATTTCCATCTGAGTATTAATACAGCTCTTTCAAAAACATTACTCGCACTAAGGAGCAAGAATATCACATCATCAATCCCCATCACTTAGAGTTGAGCTAAGTACTTAGTACTCACTGAGTACTTACTCAGGTAATATTTTCAGTAAAATTCAGTAAAATTATATTTTCGTAATTTAAAAAGAATTTAATTAATTTAAGAAGGAGAAACAAAAACTAAAAGAAACGAATGAAATACGTAAAATCTAAAAGAAATGTCATGTTTCCTTCACTTTCACACAATAGAATACTTTTCTCACGCACTTAATAGCTGCACAGCGGAGAAAGGCACCACCGACGCATACATTAACGTGCTTTCATCTTTGAATGAGTCTAAGAAAAAACCGCATTAGTAAGTCTATAAATATTTTTCATATTAAGACTTTTGCTAAAAGCATCTTAATCAATAATTTGGTCCTTGACTTGCCAAGAAACAAAAGTAGAAAAATAGAAAAAAAAATATATATGTACAAAGCTGGGATGTGAAAAAAATGAACTAAAAATATGCACGTAAACGTAATGACGACATCGTTTGGCGTCTGTCGCGACAAAAGTCAGCATTACACACGTACTTATGTCTGCCTGTCACACTTATTGAAAATGTTATACTACGTAAATGCGGACCTCTATGTGGACCTATATGTATTTTGTGTGTTGTGAAGGGTGATGCGTACTTATATTTATGTATATATGTATGTGAAGATATAGGTGAAAAGTCCGAATCACATTTACGTGTCCAACAAAGTGTGAACTTTTATTTTAAAATTTTTATTGCAAGTTTAAATTTATGTTTTTAATATTAAAGAAAATTGTTAGAAAATGCCATATAAACACTGCTGTAATAACTGAAGGAAGTTTAACAGCTTTAAACAATATACTTGCATACTCTACGCTATCGTAGACATATGTATGTACATGTTAATTAAACTTCTAAAGCTGCAATATCATGCGCTCTACTTTCCATATATAAAGGTGCAATGGCAACCTTTTCTTTGCTTTATATAACGCCACTGCCTTGCAAACATAGCTCAGTCATATCCTTGAACTACTCGTATTGTAGCTATAAGCACATACGTACACGCTTCTGTGAAAATACGAAAAGTGATAAATTACCAAAAGCACGAGGACATAAAGCTGACGTTAGCGTTGAAGTCAACATTGGCGCTGTCTCCATCTTTATTACCAACACCAACACATGATCAAGAGAAAGCAGCAACATAAGCAACCACAAAATCATACTTCTTGTCATTATTATTGTTATTGTTGTTGTCATCACAGTGGGCACAGTGAGTCAGAATGAAATTTTGACAAACAAAATTCGGTATTTTCTGAACTAGTACAAAAATAATCAAATAAAATTTTTCTGAGATATAGTTTTTGAAGTGAACTTTTGAATGTATTGTAAGTCCAATCTCAAACATCTTTTAAATTTGAACTTTTATATAATACTTTAATAATATAATTATATTTATATTATAAATTATTTTTATGGGAGCTGAACACTGGTTCCGTAAATCCTAGCAGGTCTCACTTAATATCTATTAAGTATACTTCAACAATGTTAATAAATTTAAACATAGTTAAGGATTGTACTATTCATATCCAAAAAGAGAATATTATAAAAAAACAAACAAAATATAACACTTTATGAACTCGTATTTAATAGATAAAAAAATTAAATTTGGTAAATACTTGTACTATATCACTAAGGTTCAGAAGATTTCGTGACACTCCACTTAGTGCAACAATCACCTCCCATACAAAGATTGCATAAATCTATTTTTTATTAAAAAAAAACATTCATGACATTTATAAAAATACAACAAGAAATGGAATAAATTCAACTACTAGTTTTTTAGTTATTTGCAATTCAATGAAATTTAACGAAATTGAGTTTTTACAAAAATTAAGCCAACTCCATTCATATCCTTAAGTGAAAAGGTAAAAAAAAACAGACATTTCTAAACCTGAACCTAAAAAGTGTATTTGAGTTCTATAAATTGTTCTTAATATCCAAATGTTAAAGGTTAATAAAAAAAACGAAAAATTGTCCATTGGACTCCATTTTATTACCTAATTCAAATGTGGTCTTTAATTAACCTTTTATAGAAACAAAAAAACCAATATATAATAACATATAATAACGTATTTAATTTATTTGCAATTAAAATTTCAAGCAAGTTGGTTAAAAACTAACGCAATTATCACAAATTATATTCATATGGACATCCTGAAGTCTGCCCAAAACCTACTTGACTATTGCAAAGTTGATTTAGAATCACTTTTATACATACAATATTAAAAACTTTGAGTGTCTGAAAAATTAATGTTAATATCATGTTTCCACTATAACTAATACCATTTATATTCATGAAACTCTGGTTTGGTCACTTCCATTAACATAAACTGATTTATGCATGCGAAATAGCTTGGTTGTTTACATTTTACATATAAAATATATGACTAATATTTCAAATTTAGATCATTTCTCTTGTGAAAAATTTGGTTTAAGAATCTTCGCATTCGACTTTTTTCGTTTTAAATCATTAATGAGCTCATAAATTTATAATGAGCTTATTGATATGAAAGCTCCTTGTTGGATTAGTTATCTTAATTTAGGGCCATAATGACCAAAACTACCTAAATGAAACAAGTGGAAACATGGTATAAGCAAAAATTAATTTTTTTCCTTTGCGGATTTAGAAAATACCAAATTTTGATTATTTAGTTTTAATTCTGCCACACTGTGCGACGTTGTTATATTTTTCTTGTTGTTGTTGTTAAAAATTTACAAGTGTATGGCAGAGTTTGCGGCTACGTAATGTTGTTGTCTTGTTACGTTTGTTACGTTACGCTACGAGTTAATTTCATGGTTTTTTGCATTTCCGACACTTAAGTTTTGAAGGTTTACAAAACTTAAACTTAAAAATGGAATTTCAAAAGAATTTAAGAAAAATTTATAAAAGTACAATAAAGAAAAAAAAGTCAGCTCACCTCACTTGTGTTGAGTATGTCGGTTTATAGTTCAACTTAAGGTCGAGGCTGTTATACCTAAAGACACAAGTATTCTTTTTTGTTTTTATATGCATTTTTAAATTGTGTTTTTTTTTCGTAAGGAAAATTACAAGAAAATTTTATTTGCTGTGATTGGAAAAAAAACTGACACGAAGCTATTGTATTTTAAGTCATGTATAGTCATCGAATCTTCATTTGTTTTTTCTCCCAGTTTATACTCAACTCCCAGTTTAGTTACAAAGCAACAGCACATTGTCCTGTTAGCGCAGTTGTCCTTTACATTATGCTGCAAGTGCACGTATTCTATGTCGATTGCTTTGACAGTGGATAATCTTGTTTCCGATGATGTTGTTGGTTACGCCCTTTCGTTCTGGCACTAAGCACCTCTGATACTTTGATGGCGGTGCTCGGTGCTTGTTGTAATGACAGCTGCACAACGTGTCAATGACGCGGGCACATTGTGTCGCTGCAGTCACGAACCCAGCTGTCGCATTCTACCAGCATGATTAGAATTAATGCCATGTTCAGTTTGAAAATTACTTCCAATAGGATATTCAATTTTTCATTGAGCTTTCTGAAATATGAGGATTTTTTTTTTATTAGAATTATGTTCTGAACAAGTGAACGGCACGTGATTTTTAGAAGGAATGGTAAAAAAAAGAGTAAAAGAGTAGTTAAAATTTGATTTTTTTTGCTAGTATTACCAAAAATACTCCCACATTAAATGCTCGCACATTTTCACAAAAATAATTATTTATGTAGACTTAAAAATAGAAATTAAATATTTTTTTTAGTTTATTTTTTAATCTCACATTAACTCGAATGCTCCATTAATGTTTCATTCTACAGAGTAGCTATATGTATCTGTGACTTTCTAGAAACCTTTAAAAAAAGTTCCTACTATTTTCGAATTTCGAATTTTGAAGTTGAGTTTTCTACAGCGTGAGAGTCAGTCGAAAAAAGAGTCTCACATTAAATAAATATAAATCTGCGATGTTTTCATACATTTACATGAGCTTTCTTAAACGAAGTTAGACCTACAAAATGCTCTACAGCAATAAGGCAGCGTTATTTTCTTCTTGTGCCTATAAAAACTTGTAAAATCTTTATTCATTCACAAAGAAAAAAATTTAAAAAAAACTTCTTAAATACAACAATCTTTCTACCAATTACTGAAAATTAATAAAAAATCAAAACAGAATATAAACATTAAACTCTAAAATTAATTAATTTATTTAAATTAAAAATAATTTAAAATGTGCATCTGATTTATTGTTTTTCTAGACGGCAAGACATTTTTCATATATTCGCTGCTTTTCCAATATACCTTTGCCTTTAGTGCATTTCAATAACACTCCATCTCATCTCATCTCAGCCCTTCTAATATTCTTTTGTCTTTAGTATATTTCAATAACTATCCATCTCACCTAAGGTCTTCTTTAACGTCAAGACCTAATATATTCTTTACGTATTTCTCTGCACTTCTAACATTCCTTTGCCTTTAGAGTATTTCAACAACAATGCATCTCATTTAAAGTCTACTTAGACCTTCGATATTCTTCTTTTATTCCTCTGCGCTTTTAATATCCTTTTGCCTTTAAAATATTTTAATAATTTTGCATTCAAGGTCTTGTTAGACCTTATTATTATTATTATTGTTAGCAGATGTGATACTGCGATCATCGGGTCTATTGTACCCCCTTCTGGGGTTAAAGTAAATCTCTAAGCCCTGTTGCGTCAATAAAAAGTAGCATAGAACTTTACAGAGTTTTATTGCCTCTTCCGTAAGAATATACATTCCCAGAAGCCTATTCCGTATCTGCATTGGCGCAGGGCTTCTTAGACCTTAGATATTTTTCTTTTATTCCTCTTTTCTTCTAAAATTTTTTTATTTTTAGTGTGCTTCAATAATATTGCATCACATTTAAGGTATCCTTGGACCTTAGATATTCTTCTTTTATTTCTCTGGCCTGCTAATATTTCTTTGCCTTTCGAGCGTTTCAATTTCATAGCTACATTCTCAAAGAATTATTTTTCTGCAAAGTATTTATTTTAACAAAACAGTTTATATGAACAAAAAGTCAATTCAAAGTTTATCCCTGCAACTCTTGCTTACATGGAATTCGAAACTCATATTTAAATTGAGCTTATCGGCGTACTACCTGCAGAATATGCATTTCGCGCTTGCCTATTAAAGTTAGTTATGCAGTGAATGCGTGACTACATTTACTTTATAATAGTTATTTTTTGTTAATTTTTTTCACTACTTTACGTATAAATTTTTTATCATTTCCTGCTAGTTGCAACTTTATCACCACGATCCTTTAAGTATCACGAAAATCCGATAAATATAAGGACTTGCAATTCGCCTACGCGACTGAAACTAAATATGCTCTTTTTATGACATTGAAATGATATAGTATGGAAAGCGCACCTAACTTAGACCAGCTTATGCGGGAATGAATTGGAACTAAGCGACAACCGCAATTCCCATCACGTTTTACAATTTCCCCTTGGCGTAATTTCTTTTAATACGAATCGCATAAAATCTACTCCCTTCTACCTAAGTTCAGCCACTTTTTGTATAGCAAATATAACTAAAGGAAGCGTTAAATGAATGTGAATATTTTTTATAAGAAAAAAGCATTATTTAAACCAAACCAAAAAAAAAATGACTGTATAAATAAATTGGAGTACAAATACAAAATGGCAGCAAATAAACAGCAGCGCGAAGCATGTTCTAAGCCAGTCGCACGTACACTGCAAAAAAAATAGGGAAATAACTGCAGAGAAAGGCTCGTAAATACATACATCGGGATATGAACTAAAGTAATAAAGACTTGTTTTGCTTATTTGCTGCAGGTTTTGTTTTTTATGTTTAGGAGGAAAAAAAACAAAAATCAGTATTAAAATATATATTATGAGTTGGCTTAGTTGTTTGGGTTGAAATGAGGAAAATTTATAGCCAACCATGACCAACGATAATACGAAATTGACTGCACTCTTGAAATATAGTAGTAGGCACATTATTTCCACTTTTATTACATATATATACGCTTGAAGGGAAGTTTTTTGTTTTATTTTTTTACCGAGAAAATGTTAAAGCAAAATTAAAGGCAAATCTAGAGAATAAATCTAATAATAGAAAATAATTTTTATTTTAATTATTATTTTATATATTAAGATGATAAATGAGTAATTGCATTCACTAAATATTTGCTTAATAAATATTTCATAGTGTTTATTAAAAATATTTATGTATATTTAGAATATTCTATCTATCTATAAATTAGATAAATGAATACAACTTATTATTTATTTAAATTAATATTCTTATATATTAAGATCATATCCAAGTAATGGCTTTCACTTAATATTTGTATAATTAATTAATTATTAATATTTAACATATATATTATGTTAGATAGAGGAAATAAATTATTAGGTTATACTTATTATTTACATAATTATTCTTAAAGATTATGATGATATATGTGTAATAACAATCCCTAAATATTTACATAATAAATATATTTATATATTATATAAATAGGAATTTAATATTTAATACTTGTGAAAGGAATAGTGACACCAAATTTTATATAATATGCGGCTCTCAGAACTTAAAAAAGGTAGAAACTATTTTTAAGTTTATAATCTTGAACGTCCCTTATGTATTTAGCTAGGATATAGAAAGGAGCTAGGATAGAAAGTCAAGAAAATTGTACACTTACTTACATACTTAGTTGGTCGTGAATCATTGATCGTCCTTGCGCGCATCCAGTCGTCTACCAACATGAACAGTGGCTTGCTGTGGCCAGTTGATAGTACCAAGTACCTTCAAATCATTAGTCTTCTGGTCCATCCATCAAAGATGCGGGCGCCGTGTACCACATTTCCTACCAGCGGATACCGAATCAAACACCGTAGCACTTTCTTCCATACGCATAAGATGACGCTTAACTATCTCAATGTCGCGATATAGCTCATACTGCTTACTGTTCCATCTTATTTGGTATTCGTTGCCAACGCGTAAAGAATCATAGATCTTCCGAAACATCTTTGTTTCGAAAAATCCTAACTGCTTCTCCGCACTGTTGGTAATGGTTCAAGCTTTGCACCATACATCAGGAAAGGCATGATAGACAGACTTGTAGAGCTTGATTTATGTTTGTGAAGGAGGGCTTTATTTCTTAATCGCCTACTTAGCCTGAAGTAATGTTTGTTAGCAAGAGTAATTCTTGGTTAAATCTTTAGACTAATATCATTTTTGGTGTCTACGTCAGTTTCCAAATAAACAAAGTCTTTCACAACTTGGAACTTATAGTTGTTAACAGTGACGTGGGTCTTAAAACGTTCAGAAAATTTGTTTGTTGATAGAAAGAAATTTGGTTTTTCTCACTTACCACAAGACTCATTTGCTTCTATTGTTTTTCTAAGTTGAAAAAAGCCACAACAAATTAAAGTATTGCCCGCATTGCCATATAAACCAATCAAATTACTGTTAGGTTTTGTAGGTTTTTTGCAATACCTGTGTATATAACTTAGAACATCATATCTTGAAGGAAAGCTTTGTAGCCATTAAAACTATGGCTTTGCATAAACGTTTTCAATGTTAAAACTCAGCATGTTTTGCATTTATCTATAAAGCAATTATATCTTTGATTCAATAATTTAAACAATAAATAATTTTTGAGGAACCGAGTAATCTACATTATAGATCAAAGTAAAGAAACCATGGTGTGTCTAGAATAATTTCCCAATCTACTATAAACAAAATTACCAATAAATATATAAATTTAAAATTAATTTATAATTTACTAACAAAGTGTTATGATAAAGTAACCTATTAGTCGCTCCTAGTCTACAACTCTTCAATTGAAAAGCAAGTCAACAATTTTTTAGATATATTTTTAGATATATTTATACCTATTTCTGATATAAATAGACTGAACTGTTTATTTATACGTATGAACGTCATGTGGTATAATATTTACCTTTATGTATCTAATATGCAGTTTATAAAGGTAATCAGGATATGTTTACCAATATAATTACATAAACTCATATGTACTTTGTACATGTAAATAATATATATGTTTACATAAGTGTTTATTTTCAATTTGGTATGCAACTTAATATGTAATTTGTGGAAAATGATTAAATCATTAACCCTATTACGGAGCACTTTTGACCCTAATGTGAGTTTGCATTATACGTTAACAACCACAAAGTTTACCTATTGACATATTGACAAGATGTTGTTGACCCTTGGCACTCATCCACACCCACATCCATAGAGAAGAATATTACTCGAATTTGGCTCAGCAGGATATCATAATTTTTGTGTTTAATTTTTCTTAAAATTTGCCAAAATTAACAGAGAAATATCAGCATATTTCACTTGCCAATCGGTGCTGTGTGGCTTATAATATTTCTTTTTTGTTCTTTAGATTTTTGGTTATTCCTTTGGTGTTGCTTTATTATGTGGCGACCCTTTTTCGTATTGGGCGGAGAAATTCTTTATTGGCGCCGCAGGATGTCTTCGGTAAATGTAAACCAAATATGAAAAAATATTGGGAGCAAAGGTTGCCAGCATTTATAATAACTTACGGAACTTCATATTGCTATTGCCTTCTCTGCGAGTATTTCTGCCTCTACTTCTGAGAACTTTTGCAAATGATTTATTGTATATCAAATTGTTGTTGCTATCGGAGTTGTTGATGTTGTTGTCCATTTCTACTGTTATTGCTGTTGGTATTGCTGTTAGTATTGCTGTTGCTGTTGCTGTTGCTATTTAATATTTTAGTTGCCTTTGGTGAAGGCAGATTTGACGAAGGTTTGAATTCTTATTTTATTGTTTCTATTTGCCTCTTAACTTATATTTTACATGCCTATTCCCATTTTCCCAAATTACAGTGCATAAAAAAGATTTTTCCATTTCATTTTTATTTAGTTTAATTTTATTTTTTATTTGTTTGCTTATTTTCTTTTCTCTTCTTTGCTTTTATTTTACTTATTGTTTTTATTTTCTTTTACTTATTCATTTATTTATTTATTTATTTTTCTTTTAAATACTCACAATTCCTTCTTTTCAATTTTTAACACAACATTGAAGTTTATTGTGGTTTCTCTCTCTGTATTTACTCATGTTTTGTGAAAGGTCACTAATGTGTTCCTGGCTTGGAATTATTGATGACCAACAATAAAAAAAAATATCCTTATTTAAAATGTTTAAATGTATTTACAATTTAGCCAGTCTTTGGGTTAGAAACTTTGGTGATTTTAAAACTTTTCACTTCACAAATCATTTTGGAAGCTTTCTTCTTATTTTTGCTTGTTTCACAAGAAATTTATATGTATTTTTTAATGAATTTTTAAAATAAAGAATAAGTGAGGTCCTCTTAATCATTTGTTAGTAATTAAGTTATTATAGAGAATGAGTGATTATATTGATGAAAAGGATACAAGCTGTTAAGGACAGCGTAAAGAAATCAGGTTAGTTAATTGAATTTTAATGAAGATGTTAGTAACCCTTGAAGCAAGTTCATCAATTACTTCAATAAGATCATAAGCATCTTAAGACAATTACCTATAATGAATTACCAAAATGCTTCATACCCACTTCTTTAAAATTTTTAATTGTTGTAATAACTATATTATTACATAAATGAATACCATCTAAATAAATAAATAATGCCTCTACAAAAGGATAGTATTGAAATTTAACTGTTTAACTAAAATAAAAATATAATTAATTAATTCAATTATTCTACAATTAGTTCATGATTTCGGTCGGGTATTGAATACTGACTCTGAGCTTCAAATTTGGCAGGGGACGATTTCAACCTCTAGGTATTTGCAGTCTTAAAAAACTATTTATGAATAATTTAATAATAAAAAAAATTTCAAAATCACTAATAATGGGTATTTGACAATACTCCCAATAGCTGTATGATCACACGGTAAATTTATTGTTGTAATTTAATACTATATGAAATACATCTCTATTGAAAACAATAATTTATATTAAGTATTCAGTTTCTTTCGTCAAAATAGACGTTAAAATTCAATTAAATAAATACGGAATTGAATTACTGGAATTGAAATACTAAAATTTAAAATTCTAGTATTGCAAAATGAAGTATGTTCTAACCTACGAAATTGTTAGTTTACGAACAAAATTTCATAAAGAGACTACTTGCGAATATATCTTAAAATAAGTTTGCAACCAATGTATGTCACTCCTTATAATGTTTGTTTATAATATATTAATTCATGCAAAGTACTCTATTCAGAAGTTTTGAGCGTGATCTATATAAGAAAAAATCGAATGACAGAGATGGTTAAACTAATGTAGTCAATCATATGACGAAATAAAACTGGAGTCACATCAATCACTTGTCGCAGTTTTTAAGAATCTAAAGGACAAAAGATAAAGATGTGGAGTTATTTTTAATTAGTTTTATACAAATTATATCTCAAATAAGACTAGATAAAGAAAATAAGTTTGTCTTAAAATACACATCGTCGAATAAACTTATAAAAACATACTTTACTCGTGTTTTTATTTCGACACATAATTCTCTCTCAACTTGATCATTTCACCGGAGACACGGTCTACCTCTCTGCCTTCTTTATACAACTATCACGTCAAATACCTTTTTCTTACGACATGATTAACCCAGCGTAGCAGCTGGAAGGTAATTCGCTGAATTATGTCAAAATCGTGTTAAACCTCGTACAGCTTGTGATTCAATCGAATGCGCTAATCGTCTCCAACTTATAGAGAATCAAAGTTCTTACGAAGAGTTACCATATGGCCATATGACATACGTACGATCAATTTTCTGTATTTTGATTTGAAAAAGAAGAATTATCAATACCAAGATCAATAAAGACTTATTGATAACAAAAGCACAGTGCTAATACAAGGTTAGAAGATAAGACTTAAAAATCTTAATGACAAGTGTGTTTTATTTATATTTGGTTCCAAACTATACACCACCACAAAAATGAATAATATTACACATTGTTCAACAATGATATAAGAGTTTACTTTAGCATATCAAAATATATTCTAAGCTTAATTGAATACTATTAATACTATACTATTAAAATATTCAAAATCTTTTAAGCTATAAAGTGCTGGTATGTGTTATTAAATGTTGCTGAAGATTTATAAATATTTTTCTTTTGACTAATTATTTCTAAAGATTAGGCCAATGAAGATATTGCAACTAATAAGAGGTGAAGCATTTTGGAACAATTGAATTGTAAAAATATTTAAGTGTAAACAATAAAAAATTAAACAAAAGTAAATACAAATAAAAATTAATAAATAAAAACTTTATTTAAATAAAATAAGTCTTGCCATCTCAAGGTATCGACAGCAATTTATCTACTTACTACACTTCAAGCCATAATTTATTTTTGTATTTACTGTAAAAAACTGAGCAAATTGTACAAGTAAATTTTATTAACCAACTTAAAATATTTATTCTTGCAGTTTAAGTGACTTGAAAGCTTTCAACTTTTACACTAAACTCATACTATTTAGAAACTATATCCACAGCGGTTTAAGTAATTCCAATAAGGATTGCTTTCTAAATATTTGTTTGCAGCAAATCCACCGGCACGAAGTCTATTTATACTCAGAACTCACAAATAAGCAACAAATTGAAATGGCAAATTTAAACAAAAATGTAATGAATTAATTTTCAATTCATTTTCAAATTAAAATACAAATTTGCATATGCATCCAAAGTCAAACTTCAATAGAAATTTACCCTCTACTTCTCAATTTAAACAGACTTCTCTCACGTTTCTCGTAAAAGACAATAGATATTACTATAGTTGCCAATAGCACAATGTATCTTATATTGACAACTTACAGTAAACAAAAGAAAGAAATTCTCAATGCAACTTTAAAAACAAACTACAAATATACAAGTGACTATATAGATAAAATTACAAATGCACAGTAGCAGATATTTTGTGTATCTTTGGTAAATTTACACAAAATCTTGTCAAATATATCTAATGGCATTATTTTGTTGTCAGACATTATACTCTGTTGTTTCTGCTTTTTGTCTCACTGCTGTTAATGCCTGGCATTATTTCTGAGGAATATCATTATTGAGTTAGTTTTCGTTGCCTCATTGCCAAAATTATTCTCCCACTCCAAGTGGTTGTACCATTGGTTGGTACGTGGGCTATAGTTATTCTGCAGTTTTAATTTTCTTAACTGATACCACATGGCTTTGCCTGATTATTTTCATTTACGAGTAAATTTAAATTTGATTTTACTTTCGATTCCTTTGAGATTTATAAATTTTGTACTAATGTACTCGATTTCCAGTTGAACATTACAAACTTCTCACAAGGACACACTCACAATTGCAGGTGTGAATCCTTGTCTTTTGGCAGGTAATTGCTTATGGAATGTGTGTTGTTATTTTGTTGATAGTTGCCATTATGATATCTGAAATATTATAAGCAATTTGTCGACACATGTTTAGCATTGCTGGTTGAAGTTGGCATTCAAATTGAAATTTATCTACAATTTATTATACTGCTATTTACTCGGTATCAACTGCTTGTACATCTTAACTACAATGTCAAAATGTCAATTTGAATGTATACAAAAGATACTTGAAACTAATACACAATATAAGTGCATATCAAATATACATAATTGGTATACAATTAATAAACTACAATTTATTTGTTATACATTTTGGCTCTTTGATGGATTTCACAATTAAATGATTTTGTTTCTTTGTTTCAGCAATGAGAAGTTTTACACCTGCTGTGATGAGCCATATTTAGATATTACATTCAATATCACAATGCGCCGCAAAACGCTTTTCTATACCGTAAATTTAATTATACCGTGCATGGGCATTAGTTTTTTAACAATTTTGGTTTTTTACTTGCCATCAGACAGTGGCGAAAAGGTAAGTAACGCAATTGAATTAAATCATTTTAATTACTTATAATTAATTACTTATAATTAAAACAAGTAAACATATTAACTTTACGTAAGCTTTGATATCCCTGTGAAAGGATCTTGAATCTATATTGAGACATCATTTATATGATGTAAGATATATGTAAGATAGTTGATAGATAGTTAAGATAAAAGATAATGTGTATTTGAATTTAAGATGCTTACAGTTGATTAACAAACTAATTAAACAAAATATAATGAAATGAATAAACTGCCGCAACCGACCGCAACCGAACTACTTCTTCTGCTGACTACTTTACTACTCTCTCCTTCTTGACTATTTTCCTTCCGTACTAAAATTAATAGCACTCTTTCGTCCGCCCGATCAATTGTAGCAGGTGTACCTCAAGGGTCGCCTTTGTCTCCCACATTGTTTAATGTATACACGGCAGACATCCCCACCTTAAGTCTCACATCAATGGCGCTTTACGCAGACGACACATGCTTGATCTACTCGGATCGGGATGCCATAAATGTAAGCAACACGTTACAGGGAAATATAGACCTTATGGTGGAATACTTCCAAAAATGGAAGATTAAAATTAATAATGACAAAACCAAGGCTATATTTATAACTCGAAAAAGAAGACAGCATCCTCCAAGAGTGAGCGTTTGCGACACGGAGATACGGTGGGAGGATAACATAAAATATCTGGGGGTCACTTTTGACAAACGGTTCAATTGGCTTAAACATTTGAAATACAAACGGAATAGTTGCTCTAAGATTCTACATTTATTAAAGCCGCTATTTAATAATTATCACTTCAACTTTAAAAACAGAAAGTTACTTTATACGCAAGTAATTAGACCTGCACTTCTGTACGGATGTGTTACATATAGCAAAGCCTCAAATACCACCTTAAAGCAATTACAGATAGCTCAAAACCTGGCCTTAAGAAAACTGTTTAAGATTCCATGGTACATTAGATCAACGGACATACATAGAGATCTTAGGATTGACTCAGTGAAAAAATATATCAGAGACAGAGCTTTAAAATTATTCACTAAAGTTGATACGCTACTTAACCCTGCCATAGCAATCCTCAAGTCCACTTCTGGACTCTCAGGAAGATATGCTGATTTAAGGTCCGTCATCAATTAAAAGACAAATAAATGATATGATTTTTTAGCCTAGTTAAAGCCTAGTGTGGGGTAGTGATAAACCCCCCCGCCATTATAGAGTAAAAGTGCGTAATAGCACTAACTCAAGAAGAAGAAGAAGAAGAGATATAAAATTAACATTGTCAAAATGTTAGTTACCGTACTCCTCCGAAACGGCTTTACCGATTTTTACCAAATTTTATATGCGTATTCAGTAGGTCTGAGAATCGGCTACTATCTATTTTTCATACCGCTAAAGTGATTAGGGAGTCCCTACCCAGTAAAAATATCCTTAGTGCTTAACAAAAAATTTTTTATTTTTTTGACATAAATTTTGTTTATATTTTTGAAAAAGAAAAATTTTTTCTTAATATTTTATGTAACTACGCCAACAAGTACATCGAGCATTTACATCGACTTCGTTCTTCGTCTTCGGCTTGCATGGCAGATGGAAAATGTACTAAAAATTTTTCTAAAGATTTCACTAATGATACTATAACAAATACCGACGGATATCCAATATATCGTCGAAGAAATCCCGATAATGGGGGACAATGGCGGGTGGTAACGTATTCGCCTCTGCTAAGCAAGACATACAATGCTTATATTAATGTTGAGTTTTGCAGTTCTGTGAAGAGCATCAAATATATAAGTATGTCCATAAAGGCGGTGGTATGGCTGTGTTTAGAGTAGAAAATACTAATGTAAATGCTCCTCCAATGAACAAAAACGGTGAAATTACGCTCTACCAAATTGGTCGGTACATCACCTCCAATGAAGCTGCTTGGCGTATCTTCGGCTTTCTAATTCATGAACGGGATCCAGCAGCTGTTCAGGTAGCCGTCCATCTTGAAAATGGTCAGCGTGTATTTTTCACGAACGAGACAGTGATTGATCGTGGTACAAATCCACCTAAATCTGCACTCACTGCATTTTTTGAATTGTTTAATAGTACGGATGATTTTGGTGCCTTTGCAAAAACATTACTCTATTCACAAGTACCACGCTATTTCACATGGCCTTAAACAAAAAAATGGATGCCCCGCAAGCAAGTTTCACCAGTTGATGCATGTCTCAATTTATTTAAATCGAACGCTTATTTACAGTTAATCCGAGACACACTAAGTGCTTCGACTGTTGTTGGTTAATGTTACTGGCCCATTATCATTATTATTATTTACAGTCAATCCAAGACAATTTAAATTTGAAGATACAACAGTTGTTGCCAGGGAACTTGTTACCATACAAATCTATTGATTTTAAATTAATAATTTAATAAATAAACTATAATAACTTAAAAATAATATTGTTTGGCGTTTGTTATTTTTATTTTCCTTTCCTTTCATATCGCTCCATGCCTATTTCATGCATATACCACATACTTACACACTTATAATAAGTAAGTTACTTTTTGTCTACACTAGAATTTATCTAAAAACTAGAAATAATTTATAAGGCAAAACAACGTTTGTCGGGTTATCTAGTATCATATATAATACAAAAACATATATTATATATTGTATAATTATTAATACTTATAATGCTAATACTACAAACTTTTTCTTTACGCTTATGATTCTTTAGATATTAAAGACATTGCAATCTTAGCTCAGAAATATATGTGAAATAGATTCCAGCTTTATAACCTCTGCACTTCACCTTATATGAAATACTAATTTTTTCGTTGCGAATACGAAGACGGATATATGTATACTCACAGACAGTCAGGGTGCTATTAAAGCTTTTTTACTACTTACTTCTGTTTTAAATTAGTTCAGTAGAGTACACAGAATAGACGTCAACCCTGTGATATCAAAAACTACAATCTATCGGGCTCTCTAATATGCGGACTCTCTGATTCATTCAGTGTCAACTATTTTGCTGCGAATAAGAAGGACATATTTTATATTCACACTCAGAAATCTATATTACTTCCCACTATATTACTTCCCAGTTGATCAGCGTTCTCCTTCCCCGGTACACCCCTCTTAACAGTATTTCAAATTAGAAATAACTTGACGCAGTTACTATATGGGTTAATTTTTGATCTACATTACCTAATTTAGAATACTAAACATTACCTAATTTAGAATACTAAATTAGGTAATGTACATTGTGACCGAAAGGTTTTCGGAAATTCTCATTTAAAATTCGCGCGCTGTATATTTTTCGATATTTTAAGTTTATGTAGTTTGGCAGCACTGTCCTTAATTACTATGCCAAAAATGAGCGCGATCTGTCAGACAGTTCGTTTACGGCAGCTGTTGAAACCAGTTCACCTCAGTAGTGCGTTGCGAAAAAAACAATGGAAAAAAATATTGAACAAAGAGTTTGCATCAAATTTTGTTTTTCGAACGAAATTTCGTGTGCAGAATCGTTGCGAATGCTACAAAAGGCTTATGGGGAATCAGTTTTATCGAAAACTCAAGTTTATGAGTGGTACAAAGCCTTTCAGGACTGTCGTACGACCGTCGAAGACATGCCGCGTTCTGGACGACCTTCGACCTCTACCACCGACGAAAACATTGAAAAGGCAAAGGAAATCGTGTTCAAAAATCCTCATGTGAGTGTTAGAGAGATAGCACGAGAGCTAGGCATCGGTCGTGAGATGGCTCGTTTGATTTTGGTGGACAATTTGTGTATGCGACGTGTCAACGCCCGGCTTGTTCCGATTCACCTCAATTTGTTCAACATTATCAACGATTTTAAGGCCAAACATTCAATAAATACCATCGAACAGCCACCGTATTCACCTGATCTTGCACCGTGTGACTTTTTCCTGTTTCCCAAACTCAAATTACCACTCAGAGGAACGCGTTTTGAATCCATAGAAGACGTAAAACAGAATTCGCAGAGGGAACTCAAAGCCATACCGGAAAGCGCCTATAAAAAATGTTTTGATGATTGGAAGAAACGTTGGCATTTGTGTATCGCTTCTAATGGAGCATATTTTGAAGGAGATAAAATAAATATTGATGAAGGTTAAGAATTTTGCGTTTTATTTAAAATTTCCCGAAAACTTTTCGGTCACAATGTAGATCAAAAATTAACCCATATAGTAACTGCGTCAAGTTATTCCTAATTTGAAATACTGTTAAGAGGGTTGTAGCGGGGAAGGAGAACGCTGATCAACTGGGAGATTCGGTACTCTCTACACAGAACCTCCCTTAGTTATAAATACAGAAAGTAATTCAATTTTTTTAATAATTGTAAAATAATTGTATATTTTTATTTAAAATTTTATTTAAATATCCTTGTCTTTATTTCAATTACTAAAAAATGTTATATAAAATATTAATCAAATATAAACCTCTATTTGACCATTTTTATATTTCTCTCTCAAGGAGAAAATGCATCAACAAATTCTTGTTAGTAAATGGCGATGAGGCAATTTATTTCCCATTAATTGATGTCATAAATTTTAATGATTAATTTTAGTAGTAAGCATAAATTCACTCCTCAAATACAAAGGATATAACCATAATAAACTATATACATAAATTATGATAATAAAATTAATGAAAATGCTGATTTCAAATCAACATTTTGAATTGAATAAAGAAAATAAAATAGTTCAAACAAAATATTTGCTAAATAATTTATTTATTTATACGCTCAAAACTAAAAACAACAAATAATATGTTCCAAATATTTGAACATTTGAACATTTGAGTCCTTCATGCATGTTGACATATCGAATGCAATTGACTGAAATAATATTTTCCGCATTGGAGTATGCAATTTAGTAGACTGCATGGCAATAATTTTTATAAAAGTCGTTTTAACAAAATATTTGCTGCACGTGACCTTATCTGTGCAACCCGTTCATCCCATTCAGCCCGCAAATAATTTTCGATAGAAATAAGGCAGAGTTAAAGGTGCTGCATATATAAAATTAAAAGTGCATCCAATAAAATGTTTATTTATACACTCCGCAGTATGTAGACTGCATATCCAATAAGCGCACTTGGTCAATAAGTATCTCTAAAATTTATTGAATTCCACTAACTGCTTCAATTTATCCCAAAATATTCCGTTGGGTTTATTTATTTTTTTTCATAGTTGTATTGGAATGGTTCTGTACTGGACTCACGCGACAAATGCAAACACATTTCATGCTTGGATTAAGTCCACATTTTTGAAGGGATGTTGTGCGGTCGCAAATATTTACCGAAAATTTTTCGCACGCATTTGGTAGCGTTTACATGCTGGCACTTAGACCTCGCAACTGGTAACGTAATGCTCTGCTTGCTTTATTTGGCATTTATGTCACTTTAGTGGTTTAGGAATTTACTCCATCAATGCCACGTTTTACAATTGGTTTTAGGGAAAACAAAAATCACTTGTTTGAATCGATGAATTTATTGTTGTAACATTGTCAGAGTTTTTAACTATATTTTTACTTGTATTTAGCAAAACTACTATGCAAAAAAAAAGCAATTTTTTTCATTTAAAAATACAAAGTTCTCTTTAATAGCAATCAACGAAAAAATCTTCAATTTGCATTTCAAATTATAAAAATATTATAAAAAAATTATAAAAATTATAAAAAAAAAGTAGTATAAAGCATAATCAACATTGCGGACACTTTGCGGACAATGTCATCAAAGACAATTTAGCAACTGGGATATATTATATTCGAGCATTTGTTTTTTATGTATTTGTATGAAACAAAACGAAAATAATATGAAACCTGAAGTAAACCCTATATTGTTTATGACATGAAGCGGACAAACTACAAACACCGAGTAGAACACTATATTGTGTTCAAACATTTACTTTGCAAGTGAATCAAATATATTTAAATACCTCGAGCATTTCCGCACACATTAAGTGCTCAATCCAAAAGTTCGGATTCGAATATACTAGTACTGATAGTTCACCACAATACTTTGACTCTAGTGACGTACACCAATATATGTATGATAATTGATTTTCTTAGATCAGAGTCTCCGTTTGTAACGAACCTTTCTGGCCGGGGTTTTGCTCGCCGGATTCCAGGTTCAGTCCTACAATAAATTTGTTTGTTAGGAACAGTGGAACGTGTGAATACACGGTGGATGATGACGTTGGTGCGGTGATGTGGTTTGAAGAAATGTGAATTTCTTCTTTTTAACAATGTATTTGGCGTAGAAATATTATTTTCGACGCCCCTGAAGAAAAAAGGTTTGAAGAAATGTGAATTTCTTCTTTAAAAACAATGTATTTGGCGTAGAAATATTATTTTCGACGCCCCTGAAGGAAAAAGGTTTGAAGAAATGTGAATTTCTTCTTTAAAACATGTATTTGGTGATAATGTTCATGGGTTATTATCACCTTACCGAGTAATTGATTAACGAAATAGGGTTTCGTTATAGGTAATGAGTAATAGAAATTTATATTTCTATTACTAACGAAATCATATTTTCGTTAATAAATTATAATTTTTAATACATATTTTTATTAAAAATTATTGGAAAAAACGAAATTAACATTTCGTTAGTAATAGAAATATAAATTTCTATTACTCATTACCTATAACGAAACCCTATTTCGTTAATCAATTACTCGGTAAGGTGATAATAACCCATGAACATTATCACCCATACCAAATACATGTTTTAAAGAAGAAATTCACATTTCTTCAAACCTTTTTCCTTCAGGGGCGTCGAAAATAATATTTCTACGCCAAATACATTGTTTTTAAAGAAGAAATTCACATTTCTTCAAACCTTTTTTCTTCAGGGGCGTCGAAAGTAATATTTCTACGCCAAATACATTGTTAAAAAGAAGAAATTCACATTTCTTCAAACCACATCACCGCACCAACGTCACCATCTACCGTGTATTCACACGTTCCACTGTTCCTAACAAATAAATTTATTGTAGGACTGCACCTGGAATCCGGCGAGCAAAACCTCGGCTAGAAAGGTTCGTTACAATTGGCGCCCGAGCAGGGACAGTGGGAACAAAACTGACCAACATCTTCAGTTGAGTATGGAAGACAAACCAACGGTGGTACCATCAGGAATCAAGGAAGTGACAGGACAGGCAGGCCGTAAAACAGCAGTCGCTTCGACAAGCGCAAAACGATTAACATCAGGAGGTAAATCTTGGATTTACTTCGCGAAAAAGGAGGAACTGGTGAGTTACGCAGACGAGTTCGGATTAGATCCAAGTGGTTCACTGGAGGAACTTCGGAAAAAACTTTAAACGTTCATGGATTCAGAGGCTGTTGAGAAAGATACCGCCCGGCTACAGGAACTCGCTAAACTACATATCAGAAGCTCATCACCGGGAGTCATTGAAAATAGACGTCCTTCGATAACTAAGGGAGGAAGTGTAACCATGGCCGAATATCCAGTAATCATCAATCAAGTCAGAAAATGGGAATGCCACTACTCAGGGGAACACGAAATACTACCATTTATAGAACGGATCGAGGAACTGGCGGATATGTACGGAATACATAGGGACTTATTACCGAAACTAATACCTGAAGTACTAAAAGACAAGGCACTGATCTGGTTCAGGAATAACAACAAGCGATGGACCGAGTGGCCATCATTCAAAGCAGATATATTAGCATTCTTCTTGCCCCCAAGATACTTCGAACAATTAGAGGACAAAATACGAGCCCGCCTGCAACAACCCAGGGAACTGTTCAGAGATTATGTATTGGCACTGCAGAACATCATGCAATATTCAACATACAGTGAAGAGATAAAATTAGAGAGGATCTACCGGAACAGCCGTACCGAGTATCAATGGTACATCCGTAGGAAAGACTTCCAGTCATTATCCGAGCTGTTAACATTAGCTGGGGACCTGGAGGCACTGACCGCTACAGACCGTCAAGTAAGAAATACGCTACCGGCTAAGGAGATCAAAGCAAGAGTGATTGATGCACCTGAAGACAAGATCAAAGATGTCAGGACAGCTTGTCGTCGTTGCGGGCAACAAGGACACTTGAGGTGGAATTGTCGTTTTACAAGCATCTTATTTTGCTGGGAATGCGGGAAAAAAGGAAAACGTACAATTGATTGCTGCAGGAACCAGGGAAACGAAGTCAGGGTCCATCGACAGAACGGGGCGATGAGACCACAAGACAACACCCCGTCCCATCAGTAGGATGCATGAAGCTCAGTGAATCACGTCTGTCGGCTCAAGTGACTTTTAATCAACAAGTCATGAAAGCGACGATCGATGCAGGATCCTCGCGAAATTTCATCAATTCGCAAACGGCAGCAAAAGAAGCGCTCATCAGGCTCACAGTAGTCGAGTATCCACAAGTGATCCCGTTACAGAATCAGTCCAACCTACGTACAAAAAAACTTAGCATGCAGGATCGAAATTATCTAGAACAGCATCCAAAACCACTACAAGAAATTTCACAAACGCCATGTAAATGTCTCACACCTCCACAACAAGGATTGCAACGCCTATTGTCGATTAAAGAAAATCCAGAAGTTTTTCATCCAGCCCGAGTAATACCAGAAGAAGTGCAGCGACAGCAAAACACAGAGTCTAACACAGAATTACCGAGTCAAGAAATACACCGTCAGCAACACACAGAGTCTAACACAGAATTACCGAGTCAAGAAATACACCGTCAGCAAAACACAGAGTCTAACACAGAATTACCGAGTCAAGAAATACACCGTCAGCAAAACACAGAATCTAACACAGAATTACCAAGTCAAGAAATACATCGACAAAACACAGAGTCTAACACAGAATTACCAAGTCAAGAAACACCAGGTCAACAGGAACAACCGTCACCTCAGGAGAACTTTAACGTAGATCAACCGAAGGCAAAAGGAGCCAAGTCACCAACGCTAGTAAGACAATGTTTCGTCGAGACTGAGATTCCAAATAGTAGTCAAAATCGCCAGCAACAATTAAGACGTTTAGGTATACTTAAGCAAAAAGATGACAATCATAACATCATAGCCCAAGACAAGTTCTTTAAAATTTTCAAAAATCCAAGGAAACGAACAAGGAATCATTCTACGAGGTAATCAGAGTCCTTCAATTCGATGGAAAAACCGGGGAAGTGTAACATAAAATTTACACTCGTAAATTTTACTACACAATCACATTATAATACAAAACAAAATAAATATAATAAAAAACAACACACATCAAAAACAATAGAAAAACTTGTAAACAACGCACCGTTGCAATTACAAGAACAAATATACTGTTTGCTTCGCACATCATAGGTATAAAAGGCGAAGCAAAAGCAGTAGACGGGGATTCAGCAAGACATCGAGCTGCGAACAGGTTGTTCCACAATACACATGCTGAAAGCACCACAAATCGAAATTTACATCTCGATTTCTTTTTTTATTAATTTTTTTTTAATTTAATAGAAATTCACATTTCTATTAAAATTCATTATCAAAAACGAAATTAACATTTCGTTAGTAATAGAAATATAAATTTCTATTACTCATTTACTAAAACGAAATCATATTTTCGTTAATAAATTATAATTTTTAATACATATTTCTATTAAAAATTATTAGAAAAAACGAAATTAACATTTCGTTAGTAATAGAAATATAAATTTCTATTACTCATTACCTATAACGAAACCCTATTTCGTTAATCAATTACTCGGTAAGGTGATAATAACCCATGAACATTATCACCCATACCAAATACATGTTTTAAAGAAGAAATTCACATTTCTTCAAACCTTTTTCCTTCAGGGGCGTCGAAAATAATATTTCTACGCCAAATACATTGTTTTTAAAGAAGAAATTCACATTTCTTCAAACCTTTTTTCTTCAGGGCGTCGAAAATAATATTTCTACGCCAAATACATTGTTAAAAAGAAGAAATTCACATTTCTTCAAACCACATCACCGCACCAACGTCATCATCCACCGTGTATTCACACGTTCCACTGTTCCTAACAAACAAATTTATTGTAGGACTGAACCTGGAATCCGGCGAGCAAAACCCCGGCCAGAAAGGTTCGTTACACGTTAAATCTTATTGTCTTTGAAAGCTTGCAGAAAAGAGTAACGGCAAAAATTTTAAAAGTATTATAGTTAGTAACCCAAACAATTTTAGTTATATATTAACAATAAATTTACTAAATTTGTCAGTATGTTTGGAGTATCACTCTTTTTTATCCATAGTTATAAGAATATTAAAATTAATTTCACAATAACTAATATCTTGTCCATTACGGATCCGAATGTTAGTGAATTTTAAGTCATCACGTAGGAAATCTACTTTTTCAGTTATTAATATAATACCATAAATAATAAATTTATTAATATAATAAATAAATAATTTAAATAAATTCTTAATCATTAAATAATTTAAATAAAATACATTTCAATGTTAACCCAATTTATTATATTTTTCTTGAATTTACTCAATTCTGCAGTTCTTCTCGTCAGATTATAAACTATAATATGCAATATGAAACAAAATTTTATTATCTTCAAAATTTACATAATATCTTTGCTTACCTATAAACTTAGCTATATAAATGAGCTTATCGAAAAGTAATTAAGTTCCTTTAAGTAGGATAACAATTTAATTCGTGCTACACTACAAATCTCTGTTTAGTAATAAACGTATATATTAGGCGTGATTTATGGGTGATAATTAGAGTAGATACGCCCATTAAATGTCTACAGAATGCAGCAAATTGCATAAACTTAATTAACTTTAACCCTAATTAATAACTTAATTTGTACATTTTTCTAATTACTTTGTGGAACTATTTCAAACCTACTGCTGTCTATGTAATTTATACCAGGAAATATGAAAAAAACACCAAAAATAAAAACAAGCAAAATAAAGGAAATTTATTCCAAGAGGAGACTATAAAAATGGTAGGATGAAAGTATTGGCCAGACAAAATTCACAAATTGGATTTTTAGGACATTTTTAATTTATTGTGCTGTGAAGAAGATGAATACGAGTACTTTTTGTATAAATTGCATTTTATTTATTTATTTTTTATTGTTTTTCATTTCAGGTCTCATTAAGCATATCCATTCTGCTGTCGTTGACTGTGTTCTTCTTGCTGCTTGCGGAAATTATTCCTCCAACATCATTAGTTGTGCCGCTTTTAGGGAAATTTGTGCTATTCACAATGATACTTGATACGTTCAGGTAAGTTTTACCCCAACCCCCAACATTTGTGGGCACTGATGGAACTTTTTGTGTTTTCTGTTTTTTTGTTTTTTTTTTTTGGTTTTTGTTCTTTGCCACTTACTGTGGTAGCAATAAAGACAAAAACAATAACGTTTACTTGAAAATGTGTGTGCATTTAGTTTGTTTTGTATGCTTATGGGTGCGTGTGTGTATAAATATGTATTAGTGTTTAGTAAATTGTTGTTGCAGGTTGAAGTGGAAATGAAAGTATGCTCCAAAATGCTTTGATTTCCGTTAACGTAAACAAAATATAACTTTTGCCCTCTCAAATTACTTTTCGTTACGTATCGAGTTTACCTTTTGTTGTTGCTCTTATGAATTTAGTTTTTATTTTCTTTGTACTGGTTTTCGATTATTGTTTTTGTTATTGTTTGATTCATATTGGCAGCGTTGGCCGTTATGGTTGTGCTATTTCGTGTGTTATGCATTGTTTATACAATTTTCTTGTTTGTTTTTTTTTTTTGTTGTGCTGTTCAATTTACTTTTTTGTTTCTTTTCAAGTGGAAATTCATTTGTATTCGAATTTTTCCATACAATTTCTGTTTAAATTTTTATTTTCATTTTGGCTTTAACTTTTTTCTTTTTGTTTTCATTTTATGTTACTCAAATTTTGTGTAAAAAATACGTTTGGCTTTATGCCCAACGGCGTCAGCGGGTGCCAATGATGCAAATGGCTTGAAAACGGCGCTAAAAAACCATTCGAGTTGGCAACAAAAAAAAATATCAGTGTGGTTCACTGATTGTATTTGCCAGGATGTTAGACGATATTTGCTTGTAAAATGTTTTGACATTTTTCAGTTGATAGCAGTACAAATCCTTAACATTGTCTGCATTTATTATGGCGTTTTAGCAAACACAAACATATACATATCTCCTTACACAAATACACATGGGTGTGAACATTATTTATTTCTTCAAGAAATCATCAATTTTTATACTTTTTCTTTTCTACTTTTTCTCCTCTATATTCATTATTTTCTTTCTAAACTTTTTATATTAAAAAGAGGTCCTTGAACTCACTGGGTTAGTTAAAATTTTCAAAGCAATTTTAATTCCCATCAACTTTTCAGGTATTTATTGCAAGCACATAACAAAGACATTTTCAACATTTTTAATTTTATATTTTATTTTTATAAACGCAATAGATTAACTTTTGCTTTTTGCGTGTTTAAAAATGCCGCACTTAATTAACCACATTAAACACAAAAAAAAAAGTAAAAAAATAAATAAACAAAATTCAACACACTTTCACACTCCATTTGAGAGTTAATTTTTTACCGCCTCCTGTCACATACCATTTGCATATGCTTCATGTAGTAAAGCAAGCTGCCAACAAGCCGGCTGCAATGGATCAGCCGGCAGCTGCGTAACCGCACAATCAAGTCATCATAACAGCAAGTGCCGGAAAACATGTTTTGATATATTTACACACACACTCAGACAAGCAAACAATGCAGAGTATTTTTTCAGTGTATTTGCTTTACACTACAGTTTTTTATTCACATATTTTAATTAAATTCGCATTTGTTCCTTCTACTCTCTTCCTCTCGGTTTTGTTGATAACTTGTTATCCATGCTTCGCTCTTTGGCTTTACACTGTGTCAATTAAATTAAAAAAATCTCTTTTTAATAGCCAACAGGCGCTCAATGTGGCAAAAGGCTTATGCCATAATTTCGACATGCTGCCATGTCTGTCTAACCTTTTGCAGTGTCTTGATTTAATTGTTATGGGAAACCCAGCACAAGCATGTGGTCCATGACTGAGCTGATTATCTGCACAGGATATCAGCTTGCAAACAGCTTTTAAAGTTACCTAACCGCAATGTACCAGTTAAAGGATATGAAAGCCTTTACAAGTGCAAAAGCATATTTGTTTATTCCTAAATATTTTTACCACAACTTATAGAAGCTAAAGCAGTAATTGTGTATTTCTTCCACAAGAAAAGCGCATTATATATCATATAGAGATATTTGTTATAACTAGCCTGCAAAAAAATAACATAAAAAAGTATTATAAACAAGAAAAATAATTTTTTAATTTAAACTAGATAATTACATCTTTACTGTCACTATTATACATTCCATCCATTTTTCATTAATTTGATAACCTCACATTTAGAGATCAGTCTTTTAAATATCACATCTTAGGTTCTGCCAAACATACTATTTGAAACATTGAAGTCAAACGTTAGCCACTATTTGGACCTTATCTGTATAACTTAGACCTGACAAATCCACCATAAATATTCAGATATATATAGTGAGTGAAATCCCAGACCCAAAAACCAAGAAAAACAAATTGACACCATATATTTGTCGATTTTACAACCTATTTTAACACTACAACTGGAAACATTTTTTATGCCGCTATATCTGTATCTGCAAAACGTATACAGCTTCACAAAATAACGTTGAGCCAGATCACCAGCTTTGTTGGAATTGAGAAGATCCTCTCTGAGCAGTTTGACAACAAACGAGGTTTGAGAAATGATGACTCCATGTCATGTGATTTTCTTAATCTAATATTCGAAACGATAATCCGAGCAGGATATTTAAACCGTACTGGCATAATATTTTACAAAAGTTTGTTATTGCAACGACATATTAACGATCAAATTAAAGAAATTTATGAATGATACTCTGTATTTCGGCAAATAGTTAAAATGGCAACACCACTTCCTCTCCCTTCTACTATTTTTTACGTTTCTTACACCATAAAACTACTTTCCGTGTTTATGCTACTATGTTAGGAAATATCCTGCACATCTGTGTAGGTATGTATTAATCTGTTTCTTACCATAACAGATATATACACTGATACTTAAAGTCTTTCTGTATTGCGCAATTCAATACAAGGTAATAAGACTCAAAAATATTTCTATAAAGAAAAATGCTAGCAGTCTCTTGATGTTGCGTGTCAATTTACTCTCCCGTTTTATTATTTTTGTCACAATGGTAAGGAGGACGACGAAAATGCCGTCAGCAATTAACTACACTAAGGGTCTCCTTTTTTAAGGATCTTGGCCAGCACCAGTACGTCTCTTTAAAGTACTTTGTAATAGATGCAAGGTAATTTCTATGAAATCTGAGTTCCTAAACGATAACGCAATGAGCCAATAAACTAAGTAGAACCTTGGGATCGCTTGTACAATCTAATCTACAAATACTGACTATAAACAGAGTAGTTATCTGAACTTAGCTTTCTTCTTTCATTCATACAAAATTGCTATATTTTTTTCTCTAAAATCGTAACACTATTAATGGAAAAGAAAATATTTTAGCTACAATTATTTTTATTTTTAATTATTTAAATTTTAGTCAATTATACAGCTATTTCGATTATTCTCAAAACATTATTATTAGTGGTCTTCAAAAATATTTAAAAGTTTTTTAATTCATACATAATTTTTTCACTGCAAGTGTCAAGACCATTAAGAAGATTTTCCAATTAAAATAATATTTAAATATATAAGTACAAAATATACATAATTAAGCTTTTGAATTATAAATTATGAAACAATCTATCAATCAACAATTTAAACCTCTACTAGTGTAAGTTAAATAATAATAATAATGATTTTTTAATAAATAATTATGAAACAATCTATCAATCAAAAATTTAAACCTCTACTAGTAAAAGTTAAATAATATCAAATTAACAATTTAAACCTCTACTAGTATAAGTTAAATAGTATAATGACTGCAAAACCCTTGTGCAATATTAAATAATAAAGTTGAATCAAAAATTAAAAAATCTTTTGAGAATTACAAATTTAATTACAATTCAGCATAAATGTAATATTTATGATTATTTTCCATTTTTTTAGTAACTATTATTATACATTATGTATATTATTGCAAAGGTTGTAATTTTAATGCAGTTAAATTCAATTTAATTTTATTTATTTATTTTTATATATATGTTTTTTAATATTTTTTTAAACTCATAAATCATTTTTGAACTTGTCAGTGTGCACTGAACACACTCCAAATATATTTCAATCAAAAATTAATTGCAACCAACACCAAAACCACCTTCTCTCGACAATGCCATCGACACCAACAACAACAACCAACAACATGCATGAATTTCTAATAATATATGTATATAATGTTATATATATATACTATTATATATATTTATATTTATTTTCATATTTATATTTATATTTGCACATATTAACACACATAAACTCGGTTGCATTCCAACAATTTAGCGCTGAGATTCACTTGATGCTCCATTGTTAATATGGGAGCTCGAGCATATTGTGTAAGGCAATAAATGCATGATTGAGTGAATGAGTATAGATTGTGGTACAATTTCCGTTGTGTGTAAAAATTTGTAATTCAACGCATCATCAATTTCCCCAAAGTAATTTATTCTTTATTATTTTATTTATTTATTTTTCAATTTATTTTCATGCGCCTTTTTTTAATGGACTGATGCTGTTGTTGCCATTGCCGTTGCCGTTGCCGTTGCCGTTGGTTAACTGTACTCATTGCAATCAATCGTTTTATTGTTATTAAATCAAAACACAGTATATGCGTTACAGTGGTTGTACTGAACATTCACTTCCGCTCACCGCAAACACACACAATGGCACCTTGGGTACGTACTGTGTTCATTAACCAGCTGCCACGTTTCTTAGTTATGCGACGTCCGTTGTATCCCATAAGCGAAATGATGTAAGTCGAAAATTAAATTGCTTAACTCTTAACTCTAAACGAAAATTTTTCAAATAAATTTCATTAACTTTTACACGTAGCAAATCGTCACGTCGTTTAATG
Source organism: Teleopsis dalmanni (assembly GCF_002237135.1). Lineage (NCBI taxonomy): Eukaryota > Metazoa > Arthropoda > Insecta > Diptera > Diopsidae > Teleopsis > Teleopsis dalmanni. The sequence continues at coordinate 174,950,516 of NC_051846.1, forward strand.
GTACGCACATGCAACGGATTTGAACTGAGGGATCAAATACCACCGCTGCCACCACCAGTGGCACTATCTAAGTAAGTAAACATTTTCAACAAAATTCTATTACAAAGTGAAATTTTCAAATTTTAATCAATGGCATTTTTATGCTTTCATCGCTATTTCATGCTTAGAATGCATCATAGTCCAAAAACGACATCACGCAGCACCTCACCGCACATGCAGCACAGAGTACAAAGTCTTAACCTAATGGACGAAACTATTGGCATAAGCGGTTGTGGTATGAGCACTACTGGTGCTTCAACTATAACAGGACATTTCTCTACACTCTACCCCTCAACAATAACAACCGTTAATCAGCAGACATCGACCACTTCGTCACTTGTAGACGCACAACATCATAGTCAATATCAACAAACGGGTGGTTCACTGCTCGATCATCCATTAACGCCTACGAAATTTCGTCGTATGGCATCAACATCTTGCCAAACAAATGGTGGAGGCAATGGTGGACCTTCAACCTCGCAATATAGCGGTGGTGCACATCATGCACACCATCATTTATCTGGTGCCATGTCATCATCAACAACAACATTACATCAACAGCATCAGCAGCATACACATCCACATCATCTATATCGCCAACAGTCAACATCATCTGCAAATTTTTCACCAGTACCATTGCATCCACATCAACAACACCAGTCAACAACAACCAGCGATTTGCTAGGCAATACCAACTCCAATGTGATAAAGTCAACAACGACTGTTAACTCTACAGCGACTGCCTCGACACTGGCCGACTCATGCTGCAGTGGGACCATACAAACGCATCAAGGTATGGGCACTGGTGCAGCATGTCAGTCAACAGAAACACAACAGCCAAGCAGGGTGCTGCCCGCTTGTCAACGTGAAGGTGGCCCACACTGCTGTTCGGGCCAAGAGAGCAGCACTGTGCGGCATCGTTGGCATACGTGTCCAGAACTGCATAAGGCTATGGATGGTGTAACGTACATTGCCGATCAGACACGCAAAGAGGAGGAGAGTACAAGGGTAAGTACATAAAACTACTATATATAGTTTTCACGCACATATGTTATTGACAATAGCTTAACTTAGTATATTGCATATTAAACACAGCACATTTTAGGACAATAAGCCTTATCATTAACTAAATAGCTAACATAATGAAACTATAAATATCAAAAAACAAAAAAAAACAAAAATAATCTGTCTATGAACATAAATTACAGTCGCATTAACATAGATTTTCATAACAACTACACACGCTTACACAACCATCCATATAGCCAGCATCTTTCTTAGTCAAAGCAAAACACTTTGTGAAATTTTCCAGAATATATTACAGTAGCAATTTCCGTTTCCTACTTTTCTATTCTTCGCTAGTTATATACGTTTGTGGGGTATGTTCAGTTATCAGTATGAAATCGCCGTTTCATTAACGATTGCATACGTGGCAATCAGGCGGCATATGTATTTGGCAGTGGGCACAGCGTCGCTCAGAGTAAATAGCGAGCACAATACGCCCTGCTTAAATGCCGCAGTGCAGTCAACTCTAGTATAGGCAAAGGCACGCTTAGACAATTTGGAAGCATAAATCAAATCAATACAGCAATTTTCGACATCAATACAAGCAACAACAATGACAGTAACACAACAAAGCTGCCTGCCTGCCAGCAATAAAACCAGCTTAACTGGTCAATTGGTCACATTTTTCCAAAAAGCATGTGGCATACACAGACATCACGCTACACCACCTCATATATGTACATATCTATGTATATAAGTATATGCTATATGAATATATCTATACATATATTTATATAGACCAAAATTCATAATATGTTTAGCGAAATCAAGATACTATTGATCACACACATACGAGGATACCCGTTCACACTCAAACTCACAAAAGATACAAACTTTCAAGTGAACGAACACAAAATGCAACTATTGAGAAGGCAATAAAATTTTGTAAGCATGTTTTCTTATTCCATATAAGGTGTCGTAGGCAAGACATGCCCTTTTGTTGACCTTTTAAAAGCGCCGCTTTGTACGTATCAAGAAATTTACCAGCCCACTTGATTGTCAAATATTGACAGTACAAATTCTTTTAGTGTACATTTTGTGTTTTGTCAAATAGCAAACAGCAAACACCGAACAGCAACAACCATTCCACTCTCGTACAAATGACAAACAAGTTGACAGCTGGACATGCAGGCAGAAGGAAAAGGATATGATAAGCACAACTCACAATACTTTAATTTCAGCGCCTACTACTACTCATATTGCACGTAGTGTATGTCATTGACATTCAAACTGAATTTATGTGCAAATATGCGTACCGAATTATTAAGGCAGGGCGAACAGGCGAACTCACAACACTGAGGATACACACTTTCGTCCTAAGGATAATCGTGGCGCTGTTGTACTCGTATGTATTAGCATATCGCATTGCTGATCAAATGTTTGATACTAAGCTGCATACCAAGCAGATTCGATTTTAGTGTCGTTTAAGGGGAGGCGTTAAATCACTTTGTACTTGAAAAATACCAAGGCACAAATCCATATTAACTTTGACATACACCGACTCATTTCCAACGACACTTGTAAGTTGACTTTATTGTTGTTGTCAATTTTAATATACGAGTAAAATACACATAAAAGCGTCCTTATGCAAAAAAGGAAAAATCAGTAAGTGAAATATTTCGTATGCATTCAATTAGAGAAAATTAAAGTTGTTATTGAATTATTTGCTCCTATCTACAGTTGAGGGTTGCAGAGCATATTTTAACTAAAATATGTATGCTTAGGGTTTAAAACAAGAAAAATCATTATTTACTGGAAGTATTTAGTAGAGAGGTTTTGAACAGTAGTGAACTACAACAACAAAATTTTATTATTTTATTTATTGAATTTTTGGCTGATCATACAGCTTTGTTTTGAGTATTGCCAATTATCCCATTAAATACAATAGTTTCTATTCAGTAAAATAGTTACTACCATCATCCATCATAACTGACGTTAAAATGCAAACTAAAGTATTATTTATCACTATTATTTATTGATTCCAAAATTCATACAGCACTTACAAAAATTATAGACTTTTACATAATACATATAGAAAGTTTTTGTGGTAGCTAGAAAGCATTGACAGCCACTGTGTGTGATTTTAACCCACTGAAACTACCAACACTGATCCAGAAGACAGTGTGTGAAACTTTATTCCTGTAATTAGGGTGCGGAGTTGAGAAAAATAGGCCATATACTTAGAAGTCTATTGGAAAGAATGTAGGCGGATAGGTGTGGCAGTTTTACAAGCGGAAGGGTCATATTAATTGTAAGCCCTATTACAACTATGATATGAGAGTGCCAAAGTTATAAAGTGGATGATTTAAGCATCTGAAGCTAGCACACATTACTTAACGAGTATATGTACATTTAAGTAAACAAAATTACCAGCTAATAGCACTTTAAAAGCGAAAAAAATGGAAACTACTGACAAACTCCCCTAAGTACACGAAATGAATTTGAAAAAAAATATTTTGTATGAGGTGTCTTTACAAAAATTTATTTTCTTAAAGTAAATGATCGATATACGAGTTTGTTTAAGAAGTTTTACATCCAACTATAATATCAGCCTAGAGATCAATCGAAGAATCACCATTCCCCATAGATACTAAAATGAACGCAGTTTGCTATTGATATGTATTGGTATGTAGAGCTCTCCACCGAAAGATAAAACTTGCACTCTATAGGTCGCTTATTCTACATGTGCTTCTGTATGATGTAAAAGCATTGATACTATCACAAAATGATGCAGCAGCACTGGAAGTTTCCAAAAGAAAAGATCTTTGGTCTTTTAATGCATCCGAATGTACAATAAGCTGTATGAGCTTTATCATGACATTTATATTATTCAACGTATTAACATTCAGCGGCTTAGCCGGCTTAGTCATGTTGTGAGATTAGATGATGACACTCAAGCGAAAAATATGTTTGAAGCGGTAGTTGGAGGAAGAAACTGTGGAGGCAGACTGTAACTAATGTGGATGATGCGGATGATGATACTACACATGTTGATATGGAATGGATGATAATACCCCATCGAAAATGATATTGAAACCGATAATTGGAAAGCGTTGGGTAGACTGGGGCTGATGATTTCGTTAGTGGTAACAGTTATAGAGTATCGAGAACATGAAATATATAGCTTACTAAGTGAATTCCTCTACTAAATGAAAAGCCACATGATCTCCAGATATAAATCATTTGTTAAAGAAACAATACAAGTTGTTTCAATTAGTTAAAATTGACGATGGATTACATATTCAATGTTAACCAATGTGCATAATTTCAATAAAAAGTTTTTCGAATCCGAACAGCTAAACTGTTGATATTATTCCTTTAAATACTGCACATTTGGTTTTTATATTTTGTTCTGCCTTTTCAAATTAGAATATTATGTATAAAATATATCATTTTTGAAAAAACTACATGTGTACATTGAATTTTCTGATTCAGTTAATAAAGAAGAAACTATTAAAGTTAGTAAAAAAAGGAATATAAAATAACACATACAGTAATTAATTTTTTATCCAGTTTTTGTATATCGCTAGTATTTTGGAGAAGTTTTCTTGCAAAAAAGATCTTATCTACAATGCTTTTATAATATAAGTTGGAAGAGAACCACATTTTATTTTTCTTTTAAATAACAAAAAAATTTAATGACAATCAAATATTGTTACTCATACGCCATGTATTATCTTTTAAGATATGTTGCTACGGTAGTCATAACTCAGTTTTTCTGTTTGCATATTTGAAGGAATGTTTACGAAAAATAAAATCCAAGAAACATATCCTGAAATGTATAAATATTTTTCTTATTACCACAAAAATTTGTACAACTAAAAATATTTTATTTATTTTTGCTAAAATACAGGATAATGGAAAAATAGTATGCATTTTATTTATTTAAGTGGTGCATACTTCACTGTGAAACCCCGTATTTCAGACGTATGAACCGACTTACATTTGTCAAATATTTTATGTGCAAGAGAAGGAATCACTAAGATATTTCATATCCTGCGTAACATGAAATATGTTAGCTGGGAAATGCGTGAAAGGATTTTAAGTTTTTTATGGCTTTTGTCCCCTTTCAGTGACATACGAGCACTTAAATTTCTACAACTAAGGCAATGTTAGATATTAAAATGAAAGTCGAGAAGAGAAAGATTAAATATGGAATGAAAAAATTTGTTTTGAAGTTTCAAGTTGTGGAATTTATGTTTTAATTAAATATTTTGTTTAATATTTTGGATATATGGTGTAGTTATATAAAAATAAAAACTAGAGATATCATAGTATAATACTGGCACCTTTTTTTATTAAATAAAAACTACAAATGGATTAGAGTAAATCTAAAATATTTATATTGTTTTTTTTTTGTAAAATTTTATTCCTATTGTTTATATATAAAACCTTAATATTTTGAAATGAGATTGAAAATATTTCATATAAATTTTTTGTGCATATTATAAGTATAGCCTTTGCCATATAGTATTAGTATAACATTTAATATTAAACATAATTATGATAAAGTACAATGGTGCATTGCTGCCAATGGCATCTATTATATTCGTATTATCTAGTACAATTCTTAACACAACAATATCAGATAGATACTTTTCATTTACACATGGTAATCATTACTCCCCGCGGGAAAGAATATTCCAGAGGTAAGGCGTGCATGTCGTAAAAAGCGAATAAAACCCAGAGCACCATCCGACATTGTTTGCGGTGTAAATGGTAGTGAGTGAGTTTTCACTTACGGCATCTGACCGGAACTGTAAATCTGGTACCACACGGGTCAGGGTCCGTGGCTTCGGCTGTCCTGACCAATTGAGGTTGGCAGTATCGTGGTGGCTGTGTCGTGGTGGAGTTGTATTTTTCAACTGGATGCTGTGACCCAAATATCAGCAAAAGTGCTACGACTCCTAACCAAGGGGGAAGTAATGCCAAACATTTAACTCAATTTGGTGTGGGTGGAAATTTCTGGAATCTCAAATGCCGCGTTTTTCTGCGCATTATTTTGATGCGTTTGTTGAGAACACCATGGCTCTCAAGCCTTCACGACAGGTAATCACGTAAATCACTCTGAATTCTGTGATTATTGCAGAATTTTGAATCTAAATAATGAATATTCAACGGTGACAACCGTACATATAGTACTTATGTTTTCAAAAAATGATTCATACATTAACACACAATTCTTTTATCAAATTTATTTTATTTTATTGTCAATTATGCAATAACAATTATAAATTACTAAAGGGAAACAGATTTTACTGTAGTTGTTGCCAATAAATCTAGTTGGATCACAAGTTGATCTCTGATAGAGGATTGATCAATGCCTGAAAAAAGTCGTTACTGCTTAAGAATTCTAAGTAGCCACCAAGTTAAAGAATTACAAAGTTAGTTCATCTATGACAAGATATTTCTTCTCAGTAGTGAAGAGTTTGTCATTATGGTTATCTGCTTGTATGGTATCTTAAAAACAAGACAGGTTTATCTAATCAGACCTCGACTATATAGGTATGAAACTAGATTAAACCCTTTGTCTATGACTGTCTTTGTTTTAGATAAAGACGAGAATAGTAAAAACTTTAAATGGAGATAAATGTATCCGTCTGGCGATAGGAAATCCTAAATAAGGAGCAATCTGACTTCCACCCGGAAGGCTGATTGTTTTTTTTTTAATTGCGACTAGAGTTGCTGATGTAAAGCAGCCCAGAATTTTATTTTTAATTATTTCTAATAAATAATTATTAATTATGACGTTATAAGCATATATAAAACACATACAAATATTTTTTAAAAATTGAAATTAAATAATTTTATTGAAATAATTGCTATAATAACTATTATTTAGAAGCTACTTATATTTCAATATGCTCCTTTTTGATTTCTTTAAAAATCTTTAATATGAAATATGCTTATCTTATGCCTTTTTTTAATAGGCTGCAAATTTTTCGAATATACAAAAATACTATATTTTCCCCAAAAAGTACTCGAATGTTCAAAACTGTGTAAAAACCCACACACATAATATTAAGCAAAACCGAGAAATGGAAACCCATAAAAAATAAAAGGAAATAAATTGCGGCGCACCGAAATACTCGTAATAACGAGAAGTACACATTCACCAATGAAGGAAAGCCCTTGAGTATCGAAATGGCAATAACACACGGGTGAATGCTTTCAATATGTTTTCCTACTAAAATCTCATAGCAATGATCCAATGTATTTATTTTTCTTCAAAAAATAATAATAAAAATGTTTTTATTGTTAGGAGCAGACTTTTCCGCTTAAGTGTCTTTCATTAAAACAGTAGGAAATGTTTTAATCTCAAATTGATATTTAAAAATGTAAAAGTTAAAAATGAATTTCTCATTTGAATAAGCATATGCTTATTTTCTAGTTTAATAATTATACTATTCACATTATTGGAATAACTTTATGTTGTGAACTATTAGAGGAATACGAGTACATATATATAGAATAGTTAAAATAATCCGAACTATGAGAATATCTATTTTTGATTAGGTTAGGTTGGGGTGGCGGAATAGTACCCACAGCCGACTTATGCTAAAATAATGATTTGTTGTAACACCATGGATTAGCGCTGTTCATATAAAGCCCAGAAAAATTCTCGAAAATAGCACATAGATCAACATACGAAGAACGCAGAGAGACACAACTTTTCCATTCAAATGAAAGTGAACCAACTTATCAATCCTATGAACTTAACCAAGTCCTCAATTTTGCAGGTTGACAGCTTTGTCAATTCAGTAAAAAAAGAGGCCCTAAAGACTAAAAATCTTTTTCTAGCCATTGATGGACATTCACACATAAGATGGAGCACAGTTTGCTGCTTATCCGCACAACCACCAATAGAGAGATGTTAGAAGTTCTAGCACTTCATCTCATGTAGGAAGAATAAGCTTTTAGTATTCAAAAAAATAATTTTCATACTTACCATCTTCTGCATATGCAAAGAGCATACTCGACATGATAAAATAAAAGTACTAATTCTCAAGGAGCAAGATTTAAACTTTATTTGACTATATGCGAATTTAAAAAAATTAGAAACTGCTTAAAGCTCTTTTCCACTCAAAAAGAATCGGATTTCAGTAGACTAAAGATGAATTTCCGAAAATTTCCCTGACTTACCAATCACGAATTATTATGAATTACTTAAAGAATCTTCTTTATTAAAAAGAAATTAAACTGAATAAAATAACAAGAGATTTTCTCTTGTTATCAATACTGAAACCTAAGCTACGAGTATTTAAGTGAACAAGAAAACTTACGGGTTATTGGCTTCCAATGCAGCAGAGCACTGCGAAAACGGTTGAGTTTCTGTGTTTCTAACCGACCCTAACTGAAGAAAAGACCTTTCGTCCTTTGAGTGAAGTCAATTTTGGAAACAAGCTACTACCATATCGGGATAGCAATTACCAGTCCAATGATATTTTTCTTTTTCAAATTAAAGCGGAGAGTCACAAAGAACACAACTAAAGGTCTCATCCACTTTTAAATAAAGTCCACGTTCTATTCCCTCAAACAGGTTCATTTTATTGAGATAATACCACAGGCCATGATTACGCGTCAGACAACCTACCAACAACCTCAACTCTGTACTTTATGTACAGAGTATGTAAAGTTATTCACATTATTGGAATAACTTTATGTTGTGAACTATTAGAGGAATACGAGTACATATATATAGAATAGTTAAAATAATCCGAACTATGAGAATATCTATTTTTGATTAGGTTAGGTTGGGGTGGCGGAATAGTACCCACAGCCGACTTATGCTAAAATAATGATTTGTTGTAACACCATGGATTAGCGCTGTTCATATAAAGCCCAGAAAAATTCTCGAAAATAGCACATAGATCAACATACGAAGAACGCAGAGAGACACAACTTTTCCATTCAAATGAAAGTGAACCAACTTATCAATCCTATGAACTTAACCAAGTCCTCAATTTTGCAGGTTGACAGCTTTGTCAATTCAGTAAAAAAAGAGGCCCTAAAGACTAAAAATCTTTTTCTAGCCATTGATGGACATTCACACATAAGATGGAGCACAGTTTGCTGCTTATCCGCACAACCACCAATAGAGAGATGTTAGAAGTTCTAGCACTTCATCTCATGTAGGAAGAATAAGCTTTTAGTATTCAAAAAAATAATTTTCATACTTACCATCTTCTGCATATGCAAAGAGCATACTCGACATGATAAAATAAAAGTACTAATTCTCAAGGAGCAAGATTTAAACTTTATTTGACTATATGCGAATTTAAAAAAATTAGAAACTGCTTAAAGCTCTTTTCCACTCAAAAAGAATCGGATTTCAGTAGACTAAAGATGAATTTCCGAAAATTTCCCTGACTTACCAATCACGAATTATTATGAATTACTTAAAGAATCTTCTTTATTAAAAAGAAATTAAACTGAATAAAATAACAAGAGATTTTCTCTTGTTATCAATACTGAAACCTAAGCTACGAGTATTTAAGTGAACAAGAAAACTTACGGGTTATTGGCTTCCAATGCAGCAGAGCACTGCGAAAACGGTTGAGTTTCTGTGTTTCTAACCGACCCTAACTGAAGAAAAGACCTTTCGTCCTTTGAGTGAAGTCAATTTTGGAAACAAGCTACTACCATATCGGGATAGCAATTACCAGTCCAATGATATTTTTCTTTTTCAAATTAAAGCGGAGAGTCACAAAGAACACAACTAAAGGTCTCATCCACTTTTAAATAAAGTCCACGTTCTATTCCCTCAAACAGGTTCATTTTATTGAGATAATACCACAGGCCATGATTACGCGTCAGACAACCTACCAACAACCTCAACTCTGTACTGGAGTTATACGAACGTACAAGCTCTTTAGCCTGACAGTTATCTGAAATGTCGCGACAGTAATGATTTCTTCCGTTTACAAAATAATTTTTCTACAGAACCTTTATTTTTAATTAACTTATTCCACAGTAAGGCTCCGATCCACAGAATTGTAAGGATTGTATCCTTGCAAGATTGTCTCTAGATTCATTGTTTTTGATTCCAATGTACTCAGACACTAAACAAATTATCAAATTGCTTTTGTTTGTCAGTTGTAGCAAGATATCACAACAGTCTATTTAAAATCTCGAAAAGCACCTTTAAACGACTAATGCCTTGATTGTTACTTAACTGTTTGTGTATGTACAGATACCTTTCAACCCTTTAGTAAATTTAACTCGACCGCAGACCTCATTGACTTAAACTTCCACTTGAAAGATAGTGATGCATCCACACAACTAAAGCGAGATTCTGGTGTTGGGGTCAAAGCAAGAGTCTTTGACCCTGCTCCTAACGGTTTTGGAGCCGTCAGTGATATCTTTTGCTTCCAAACCAGAGATGATTGGTGATATACTGAAGATCATAACTAAACTTCCTGAATACTTAAACATAATTAAATAATTTTTTTTGATAATTAAGTTATCAAATTTAATTTGATGAATTAATACCAATCATCGGATTAAAACTCTATAAAACTTTTTATTATTATTATTTAATTTAGAATCTTAACAATTTTCAAAAGTACGATAAAAATTTATTTTGTTATTTGAATAACAGAATAAATTTCAAATTTGAAGTCATTATAATAAAATAAACAAAATGGTTTTTAATAAAAATTTTTAAATATTTACCATATTAGATATATACAACTTCAAATCTAAATTTAATTTAAATTTCAAATGTTTTTTATTTTTATTTACAGGTTAAAGAGGACTGGAAATATGTAGCAATGGTTTTGGATCGTTTATTCTTATGGATATTTACAATAGCGGTTGTTTTTGGTACTGCCGGAATAATACTGCAGGCGCCAACACTGTACGACACTCGGGTACCAATCGATATTAAATTATCTGAAATTGCATCGACAACAGCGAAACCGAACATTGCCAGACCTGTGTTATAAATTTATTATGGTTTAAATAAAATTTAACAACAAAAACGAAAAATATTAAACAAAAACAATTTACAAATGAAACAAAATATAATAATAATTGAATTAAAATATAATAGAAATTAAAGCAAAAAGTGCAATAACAAAAAAAATATTTAACATTAACACTACACTACCAATAAATTGAAAAGAAAACAACAACAACAATAACAATAATAAAATATGTAAGTACGAGTAACAACAACAACAATTTCATAACCAACAGCACTAAAAAAATTGCAGTAAATTTTACTATATAGGAATATGAGTGGCCATGTGTGCGAGTGAGTAAAATAATGTATGAATTTCATTGAATTTTATATATATGTATGTGTAGAGTTTAAGTTAGAAATTGATATAAATTTCGTACTGTACTTTTTACATACCAATTGCATTCATAAATGTGTAATTTTTTTAAAAATAAATAAAGTAGTTATTGGTAGATTATTTAATTGTTTTGTAATTGTATTAAATTAATATATATTATTAAATTTATTTTTATATGCACACAAATAAATATAAAATTACATCTTTAGATATCATATATAGGTGTATAGTCAATGATTCGATAGAAAATGGATTGAGATGCTATCTCTATATATTCAGTTGCGAACCATATTAATCGTGTAATATTCAGAAAATTATATTCATATTCAATTCTTAGGTTCAGCCAATACCTATGTTCCTGAAGCTAGTTTTGAAAGTACCGTACTGAATTGCCTCTAGTGTGTTGATAAAGCACAAAACAAGTTACAGTACTAAATACACATTTATTGATTATATGAAGTAGTGGATCCATAAGACTATTGTCTACTGTAACCGCAAATCATTCTATTGTACTACTGTAAACCTATGAGCGTATTAATTTATTAAGAATACGGACCAGCTTCTTGAATTGTGCCCCTTTATAGTTAATGTTTTTTACAAAAAAAATAGTCTCTCATAACGTTTTTCTCAAAAATTTTTATTTACCTTTTTGTGCTCGCTTGTATCACAACAAAATTATTATAGAAATTCTTACACAATTTATTTTATTTATTTATAGTTTAAAAACAGCTGAAGTGAAATAATAAAATAAAAGCTTAAAATCAGGTTTTATTTTTATTTTATTATTACATTGTTTTCTATAGGTAAGACCCTATTTATAGCCTTACCTTTACCTTAGAAAAACATGCTCGGCTATTATGTATCTTAATATATGGCTAAAGATTCATTGCGAAAGTTCTTAGCATCCAAATATCTATTTTTTTGAATAAAACTAACCACAACACATACTACCACATAAACAGCCTTAGCCAGAACATCAAAAGACATATTCGGCTACAAAGTATCTCAATAAATGGTTAAAGATATTTTTGGTAAATTTTTGGTCTAGTGTCAGACTTATGCTTAAATCCCATTTGAGCTGAAACAATGGTCCATTGTGATACCACGAATTATCGTTGTTAATACGCACACTAGATAGAGGTCGTTATTTATGTTAATACCATAGTAGTTTCATTTCGGTTATGGTTCCAAGTATAATTAATTAATTTCTTATCTGACTTGTCATGAACTAGATCTTTTAAGCAATTACGTCATCTTTTCCCACAATATGCCTAACTGCTGCACCTGCTAAATTCGTAGTCAAAAAGACTTTAATCCACTAAAATTGCCTCTTAAATATGATTGGAGAAAATTTTCACCACTGATTCGAAGAGCAGCTTCAACTTTCAGGGAAAAAAGTTGAGATAAATGGACTTAGTACCTAGAAGTTTAGATTCATCTTTACCAGAAGTCTTTACCTTACTCAGTAAGGGGAGTAGAGTGTAGGGAGTAGAGCGGAACCTCCGAAGGTGGAGGTTCCGCCCATAAGATCTTTTTGCTATATATTTTATTTGTCATATAAAATATATATATATTTATGTGTGCATATAAAAACTTATATAAAATTAATATTAAATGTTTTTTAATATGTAATTAATTCGCTTAATTTTTTTAACAAAAAATGTGTGTCTGTTAATATGTCTTGTATGTGTAAATTATTTTAATACTCTTATATGTGAATATGTGTAGGCAAATTTCATAAAAGCACTTAAATATTAAGTAAAACAAAAAATGTATAAATATACATATATATTTATATTATATAGATATATTAGGAAAATATTATGGATAGATTAATATACATGAATATGTGCAAATATAGCCAAAAATACGGATATACATTTTAAATTTAACAAATTACATTTCTATTAAAAATTAAAATTTAAAATCCTTTAAAAGTCAACATAAATTCCCCTTACATGCCTCACAAGTTTCCGACTTCTCACACATTTTTCTTAACTAAATTTAATTTAATGTGTCAATTTTACACAATTTTTATGCAAATTGGCAATAAATTTTATATTATCCTTACTTTAAGTGTATGAAATGTGCATGAAACTCAACAGGATAATTTCGCTAAACAACAAAGCGGTGCTTAGTAGCACGTAAAACAGTGGAGCAAAAATCGAAAAGTGTTGTAAGAAGCAAAAGAGGTATTTGTATTTTGTTTAAAGTTCATCAACTTATTCAAGCCAATTCGTTTATTCCCTTTACAAACCCACCCGCCCCTAAAGCCAACAGCTTTTGCATATTAAACTCATTTGTTTTACATTTTTCGAAAGTAATCAAAATTGCCTTCAATTCCACTGTGGCTTACACGAGCACCAAATGGCCTAAAATGATTTATGGTCCAGGCGAGAAATAAACAAACGAAAAAAAGCAACAACTCCCTTAACTTCAAGCCACTAAGACTCAAAGGATATTTATGCCCCAGTAGGAGTATGTGTGAAAAGAACCCTTTTTTTTCAAGTTTGACCAATCGAACAAAAGTGTCAAAGGACATGAATCGAATGTAAATGAAGTAAAAGTTAAGCTGCTGCAAAATACATAATATAATAATATTAAGTGAATTAGTTGAGCGAAGGAAAAGCAACAACACCTTTTTCTTGAAATTTATGCAAAAATTCTTAAAAATTCAAGGTTCAAAAAACCGAAACGTGGGTCGACTTTCGAAGGTGCGATTGAAGACGCATAAATAAAAGATGCAATATTTCAGATATTTTACGCATGTGAGTTTCGTGTTACATTTTTCGAGTACAAAAAATTTTTGATTTATGTTTTTTGATTTTACATAAAGTATTGAAATGATAAATTTATTTTAAATTATTAAAATTGATTGGAATAGTTCAGCACTTTATGTTTCTTTAAACAATTACTCTAATTTATGCTCGAACAGAGTCACTTGTTCTAAATTTAATGTATTTATATGAAAAATAACTAATAACTTTTTTTAGTCCTTTTTTAAATCCTTATTAGTTTGTTACTTTAATACAAGAATACATAGATCAGAATTTAAAATTTTTAATGAAGCTAAAAAGTTGACAGAGAAATAACTCTAACTTATCTATAAATTCTCTAGCATTCACTCTGCATTCTTCTTACTGATAGCTTAGATCGACAACATCTGAAATTATAACATCAACCTGTCAGCTATAACAATTTTATAATTTTTTTTAATTTAGTATATTCAAATTCATAAACCTCTGGAATTATCTTATCTTTTAACGCTTGAGTGTACACCAATTTATGTGTATCTATAAATTCAGCAGTGATTAATAACTAATATGTATTTACAAATATTATTTTGTTTAAGATAATAGTAAGAATCGCTCTCCAGTTCAAAAGGTAAATACTGGCACTACTTATAATAATATTTTAGCTTTACAGTCCGAGGCAGCTGTTGACTTTCTCTACTATTTTTCTCTATTCAATTCTAGCTACCGCTATAATTTTAAAATTTCTAAAGCAAATTACTTTTGATTCATGTTCTATATAATCTACTAACCGTGCTGTTAATGAGGATGTCCTCTTTATCTTGCAGTTTGTGATTTATAGATTGGATTATTTTTTTGTTGTTTTTTTTTTGTTGTAATCCGCTGAGACCTTTAAACAGATAATAGGAGCAGATAAACAAGACGATTAAATGGGTGCGGAAATGAATTGGTAGTGGTTGGTGGTATTCGACGGAAGAATAAGGATAACGGGCGGATTGGGTGGATAGGATTTAGATCATTTTGTGCACATAGTTGCTTTCCATTTTTAGAATGTGACCAAACCATATTTATGTCTAAGTTTGGACTTGACTTAAAATAACTTTACCGGTAAAGTTGGGTTTATCCATAGCTACCAAGCGATCCTGAATACATTATCTTCTGCAATTTTCTTTGTTATAAATATTCCACTGTAATCATACTTTTTAACTACTTTGAAGTCGTATACTCGCACTTTAAGGTTGCGCAGAGTTCTACATATTTCTGGAAAATACCAGAATACATATTTCTGGAAATAATATATATACTATATAAGAATTTATATAGTATATATATTATTATTATTATATATTGACATAATATAATATATTTATATTATTATTGTATTATAGTATACATATATTATACTAATCTCATGTTAATTAATAATGCCAGTCTTTTCGGTAACTTATTTCTTTTAAAATTCATGTAGTCAAAATTTTTATGTCAGAAATTGAGTCTATGCATGTGTTTCCTATAAAAATCAGTTTTAAGTTTAATATTCAAAACCAAGATTTTATTAGGTTTTTATCAGTGTTAAGTTACTACTATAAATTTTACAGATACCTGTGACGATTAGTAGTTCCGGTTGAAACTAATCACCATTAAAATAAAAGTACTGATTAGACCACACAAAAAAGCAATGTTTTGCAGTTCCGGTTAAAACCTATTACCTACAAGTAATAGAAATTAAAGAAATATTAACATTTAACCATTAAAATGATATGTTCAAACTAGAATCAAAGTTTACCACTATCCTAAGCAATAACCAATAAATATTTTTGTGTGAAAATACTACTAATTGTTACTCAATTATTGAGTGTAAACACATTGTATTTTAAAATTGATTAAAGAATCTGGTTAAGTGTTGTCACACAAATCAATTTGTAGGCAATTCAATATCAAAGCAAAACAATAAAAAAATTTCTGCTTCTACTTAAATGAGTATTTACGAGAAACAAAAGAAAATAGCCAAATATTTTTTACTTTATGAAAATCAAACAACAATTACATCAACAACAACAACAACAACATTAACACCAATATTCCACCGTCAACTTTATATACACCATTGAATACTGCAAGAACAATAACAACAATGTCAAGCCAAAACGGAATCATAATAATGAAAAACGTATACAATAACCACAAATTATAATTGCTTCTTGCTTTCAATGCATCTCTCATAGTCACAAAGCGGACATTAGAGCGCGACTGTCGTGCGCTCATACAGGCTCAACATTTTTGTTGTTTTGTTACTGCTGTTCGCGCAGCCATAATTGTTGCTATTGTAAATATTGTTAGTTGTTTTTGTTGTTACTTACGGTGTAGTTTGTTTTTATTTTTGCTTTTGTTTTTGTTTTGTTATTGCTTTCAATTCACTGATTCAAGTGCAAATTTAAATTGAGTTTCACTGCTTTGACAGGAAGATAAAAGCTAAAAGCTCCACAAACGGCCAGAAAATGAAAACCTTTACTGAAATAATCATAAAGTTCCGCTCATTTATTTTATGAGTCCACTGACGCGCTTTGCTTGGCTTTTGTTTTCTTTCTTTTGTTTTTGTTTTTATTTTCACTTTTGTTGTCATTGGTTTTACAATTACTCTTATTGGTGTTATTGTTGTTATTGTTGTTGTCTTTTGACTTACTTTTTTGTAATTTTCCAATCTGAATAAAGCCTGTATCGTTTGTCTTTTGTCAATTCTTGCCTTGCTCTTTTAAGCTGAATCGCTACGATGTGGCAGCATCATATCAAGTTTTCCACTACTTTGACTTTAAAGTAAATGATTTTTTTCATTTAATGCGTGTGAAAATGATGCAGCTTTTTTGGAAAAATATAAAAAAAATAGTGAAATAAATTAAAATAGTTGAGTGAGTGCACTTGAGCACTTATACTCAACTTTCTATATTCAACTTATATATATATTCAACTTTCTTCATAATCCCTCTCTAAGCCTTGACTGAATTATTGTTTATCACATTATCAGACTAAGTAATAATTGACCTCAGATCTACACACCTCCCCGAGGAGCCTGTAACCATTCTGAGATTCGATAACGCGGAGTTAGTAAGCCTATCAGTTTTCGTAAATAATTTTAGGGCTCTATCCTTTATTTATTTTTTGATCGGATCTATCTTGAGGTTCCTGAGGATGTCATTCGTCTTAATGTACCATGCTTCCTTGAAAAGTCTTCTCAGAGCCTGGCTTTGTGCAATTTCCAGCTGGCGAATAGTAGTGTTTGACAACAATTAAATTTAAATTTCAAATAAAACTACTTTATTAAATTTCGTAAAGTTAATGTTTAATTCCTTTTAGGAATTTAAATAATAATAAACTGTATTACTTATATTTTATTGAGTTTTACCTCATTAATGAATTAACTTAATGTTAAGTATTTAACAAAGTATTTTTTTTTTCATTTATACATTATTGCAGCTCATTTTTGCATCCATTCCTTCGTAGTCTCCTCTTCCGTTATGCCAGACCGACATACGATTTTCAGTTTATTTAAGTTAAAGTTCTGCCTTATATATACTATTAGATTCCTGTTTTAATTCTTATATTATGTTTAAATTTGTTCCATTAGTTTTATTTGCATGGCTTGGGTTGTAAGTTTCATGAATCTGATAAATTATTTAAAAGAGAATTATTATTTTTAGTTTATGCAGTTATAGTTCTACTTAAGTATTCTATTATATTTCCTGCTTTAATTCTAAAGTTGTTCTTTGTTAGATTCTAAAATTGTAAAAATTCTTATTGCATCCAATTGAGTTATCAGTTCCCTGAATAAAGTTAATAC
>NC_051846.1:174968608-174982582 GCF_002237135.1 Teleopsis dalmanni
TTTCAATATCACTTAATTGATGAACAGACAGACAACACAGATTTTTTATAATTTTTTTTAAAATTTTTTTTCACAGTTTTCCTTCAATTTTTTTATTGAATGTGCGCTGGTGGGAAATCGCAATCATTTGCAATCATTTTTATTTAGACGAGTGGAATAAACCATCGCTCTTCAATGGTAAATGGTAAAATTGTAAAATGGTAGATGGTAAATTTTCAATGAATCAATGAATTTGTTATAAAATTTATTACAAAATTTGTACGGACAAGTGCTGAAGTGAAAGTGGTCGTGTCTACATAAAAACTGCTGTAAAATTTGATTTGCTCTTTAAATGACGGCAGACGCTATTTGCACGTATTCCTTTAAGGTGCTTAATAAAATTTCATTTTATATTTGCAAAAAAAACGAAAAAAAAGAGATTGCTCTGCTATTTTAATAAAGGAAATTAATATAAATTTTGTTATTCAACAGTTTCAACAGTTTCTACAGTTTTAGTTGAGTGGGAAGAAAATGACCCAATTGCTGGTCATAGCTTTTTTTTCATACCAATTTTAAATTACGCGTAAATAAAAAGCAATTTTCTTCATTTTGTACTCTGCAGACTTTCGTTCTACTTTGCTTTATGGCCCACAACAAAAGAAAAATTATAAGCCATTCCTGACTTACTTTGGCAAATATAAAAGCCATAAATTGTGACGCCTCGACTTATTTGGCCAACATTTATCAAAAGAAAATTCCTCTAATAATGAAAAGTGAAAAGTCTTAAGCAAAATTATAAATGATATAACAGTTCTAAGGAAAAGCAAAGTCATATTTTTGAATTAGTTTTTTTGGTCTTAAGAAAAATTTGCACCGGACATCATTAAAAATGAATTTATAAATTTCTTGAAGTTTTAATGATTTTCATATCCGGCTCAAAAGGAGAAAAAGTTAATATTTTCTTTAGATAATTTAATGTTTATTGTTTCTTTAACTTGTGATTTTTCATGTCACGTTGTTTTATATCAGCAAAGACTAAAAATAATAACCTACGTGTATATAAAAATATGGCCTTGGCATCTAGTATCTAATAAAGTAAAAATCTGATTTATTTGTTAATTTTTCGGAATGCTATTAACGTATACACAATTTCAATATGTCTGGAATAACAATTCTAAATAACAAGTAATAATAGTTAACTCATTAACAACTGACACGGCAAATATTGAACGTAATTATGCTTTGAAGAATATATAAAATAAATATGTGAACATACAGAAGTTTAACAATTAAAAATAAATTAATTAATTCAACTCTGCTATCCAGAAGTTGCAAGTTGCTCAAAGTTAGGCTCTCCGAAGACTCTTTAAAGTGCCTTTGTACATCCGAACAAATGACATAGTAAGAATAACCCTTAGAATAACCTCGGTCAAAAAATACATAAGGGACAGAGCCCTAAAACGACAGGCTGCCCTACTTAGCACTATCTAATCTTAGAATAACCTCTAGCCACACGGAGCGGTAAGCAGATCTTAGATCAGTCATTGAATAATAACGAAGCTTTTGAGGAATACATACATTAGTCAGTCGGAAGGTTGGGTCTTTGCAAAAACTCCTCAGCTATCAAAGAGTAAAAGTGTACAGATGCACTAACTCAAAAAGATTTTAACATGAACGTGAGCATGAATTATTCAATATCTGGTTTATGAATTCGTTCTAATAAGCCACAACAAGTAATGAATATTCACAGCAAATTAACAAAACTCCGAAGTGCAAACATACAACTCAAATACGGCTTTGGGTCAGTTGGTTAATGAACACTGACTCTGAGTTTTAAATTTGGCAGGACACGAATTCAACCCTTGGTACTTTATTTAATCTTAAATTTTCTTTTTATGTTATATTATATAAAAATCTAAAAAATATGTTAAAATTAAACACATATAAGTAATAAAGTCGACACCAATATAAATATACTTATATTAATTATATAGTATACTCGTGTATTCACGAGTTCAACCTTTGGCACTTGCAGTCTCAAAAAAATTATTTACGAATAATTAAATATGAGAAATAATTCCAAGACCTGAAACGGTGGCCAAGCCAGAAAGTTATTGTTGTGTTTGTTGGGATTGGATCATCTACTACGAGCAATGGAAGAGGAATTGTGTTCTATCAGGACAACACCAAGCCCTCACATCGATAATGACTCGCCAAAAGTTCCAGGGTCTTGGTTGGGAAGTTTTTATACATCCATTTTATAGTCCAGACCTGGCACTAAGTGATTAGAATTTTTTTGGTGAAAAATTCGTTTCAAGAGTGGGTTGTGAAAATCGATTGCCTCCATTTTTTGGCAATATGAAGAAAGATTTTAACGAGAGAGGTATAATGAAATCACCTTCAAAATGACAACAAGTTATTAAGCAAAAAGGCAAATATTTGACCTAAATCTGAACATTCTATAAAGGCTACGGTAAACAAGTTTTTAATTTCATGCAAAAATGATGGATTTCTTTTTACTACACCTATTACGATCAATTTTAAGGTATAATTTCAACAACTGTACACATTAAATAAAATAGAAAAACTTAGAATATGTCATTGGAAAGGAATATATAATGTTCTAAAATAATTATTTTAATAGGAGCCTATTTATTATGGCAGAAAAAATCAGTATTAATACTGTAATTTAGATGATTCGATATCGTATTATTATTAGATATCGTATCCATTTGTAGCAGAATGGATACGATATTTTTGCTGATTATAATTATTTTAATCAGTTTTTATATCAACATAAGTCATATTAATATTTGAATCTAAATATCTTTTCTATTTCTACATGCTCAAAAATTTGGATTTATTAAGATGTACAAGCCTACCCATAGGGATTACTATATTTGGCTTGAGTATTTTAACAGTGCTGAAGCAGTGCATAAAGAATTCAAAATTATTTTTCTTGGTTGTGTCAAAAAAAAGGATGTACTTCTACTATGAAAATAATATAAAATTATAAGAAAATAAAACTCCATTAATTGGTTAAATATTTTTAAATAATAATCCCTATGTCTGAATAGTTTCTTAGCAAGTGAGTATATAAATATATGCACGAATTTTTTACTTATATATAAAGGGGCTTTAAAATTGACTTTTAAGAACCATTGTACTTTTTTTAATTTAATTTTATAAAGAGGTTTTTTCGAACAGTAGTGAAATACAACAACAAAAATTTATTTTTTATATTACTTTAATTAATTCAATTTTTGGCTGACCATACAGCTGTTTCGAGTATTGCCAAATACCCATCATCAGTGGTCTTGGAAATAATTCTTGTATTTAATTATTCGTAAATAATTATTTTTTGAGACTGCAAGTACCAGGAATCGAACTCGGGTCCTGCCAAATGTGAAGCTCAGAATCAGCGCACCTTAACCAAACTGATCCAAGCCCGTATTGACTTTTTTGTTCGCACTATTTTTCTGGAGTTTTGTTACATTACTATGGAAGTTTTTATTAACAATTTTAATTTTTTTATTTAATTTGTAAATTTTTATTTAAGTTAGATGTTATAGTAACTTTAATTTAATTATATTTAAAACTGCAAAAGTATAATTAAAAACGGAATAACAAAGAAAATGTAAGTTTCCATTTTAATTTTCGTGGTTTTCGATTAAGTTTCAGTAAAAGAGCTACATTTCACAAAAATTACTTCTTAATTTTATTAACAATAACAAAAGGACCATTATCCATTGAATATTGTTTTTCTTAAATAAAAACAATTGGAATGTTTTAAATATATTAATTACTTTTATTACATTAGCAGTTAAAAGAAATTAATTAAATCGCTTTAACATTGTTTTAATTAAATTTTGGCTAACACATATCATTCTTTCGAAACGTTGCACATAAGGACGTACCCACACAGGATATGCAAATTGCAATCTCATTTAAAAAATTTTTATTATCCTTATTTTATTTTGCATGTATCCAAGTACCAGCATGCAGCATGTGAATTTAGCAATACAGTATTTGTTGGAATTCAATTACCATTTTTACACAATTTAACTACTTTGCATATGATAGTCCTGGCACTGGCACGAGCGTAGTCTATTGTGTTATTTCCAGCTATCCAAATAGAGAATATACACTTCGTAATAAAACAAACTGAATATAATCGAATTTCATTTAATTTCACATATTGTTAAACAAAATATTCACAATTCAACGAATATGTTTGGCTCTTTGTTTAACCTTAACCAGTTGGAATTGATGTAACCGTCATGTTTGTGTGCGGAACATGTAACCTTACATGAGGCGCACATAAAATCCACTATCGGCAGTTTGACGAGAGTCCCAAATCGGGATTTCATATTTAAACAAGTAAGACAAACAGATAAAATGGTTATATGGCGCTCGTAACATTGAAATTGGCAAGCGTTGAAAAGCGTATCCTTTGAGGTGTTTGGTCTTGAAGTGGATTGCAAATGTTATTACAGTTGTCTTATTTCTGCTGAAAATCTAATAACTCGTTTAAATTGTTAAAGAAAATAGTTGATGTAGTGGAAACTGTTTCGTTATGGTTAAGCGGATGAAGTGCTCAAGGACTGTAGTAACATTATGGTATAAAGTATTTTTGCTCTAAGTAAAGCTGATATTAAAGTAACAATGTTAGTATATTATTTAATTTAAAATATTTTTGTGTTCACGTTAAACTCAAAGACTGTAGAAATAGAATTGCTTTTATGAGTTTAGGAAAGGAAATTTGTTGCTTTCGTTTCATAAAAGCAGCAAAAAAATTTTGTTACTCATACGACATGATGTACATAAAATTTTAAGGTTTTGGGAAGCTGTTGTGTTTGTGGTTAACTAAATATTTGACATAATCTATATATACTTAAATATAAAATGTATGTTGCTAAGCTAAACTCATATTACAGTTTATTTTACTGGTATTAGCAATATTGTTATGTATTGTATTAAAGCAACAAAAAACCAAAAAAATGAGTTTGTTGGCCTGCATTAAATAGCCATTGAAAGCAAGACAAACAAAACAAATTTAATGTGTTTTAAATTACATGTCCTTATGTAGCAAATCAGCACAGTCATTGAACTTTACAAGCAGCACATTCTAAGTGAAGTTATAAAAATTGTTTCGTCTTTCTCAGAACATTTTTTCTCTAGATTTCCCTGAAGAATTTCAACATAATTTAGTTTTCTTTATCTAAGCAGACAAGAACTCGTTCCTTACACCAAAAATATTATATAAGTGAAGCATTTTTTTTTAAATAGTCTTATACGGAATTCTGTCTGAGGTTGTATCTCATATGTACATATTCTGACCTCACATGTCGCGCCAATCTCAATTTTATGGCACTTTTCCTTTGATCTTTCCTGTAAAAGCAGCTTTTCAATGTATTTCGAGCTGGTAACAAATTTTCTTGAAAGGATAAAATCCATCGAGACATTTTTATAGGCCATTTCATTTCTCATTTCTTGTTTTCTGTGCTTTACTTTTTGCGCTTCCTTCGAAGGTTGTCATTTATTACAAAAGCAAATGTAAAATGTTAAAATTATTACCAGTCAAATTATGAGAGAATTTTATTTTTATTGATAATAAAAAGGCAGCAAAAGGCAAAAAAAAAATAACATAGAACCACCAAGACAGGAAGGAAGGAAAGGATTATGTTTGAGGTAAGTCTACTCGCTTTTATATTTATAGTCCTTATGTGAGTATAAATTGTAATATGTTAAATGACAGTGTCGAAATAAGTTTATTACTTACTTAAAGACTTAAAAGAGTTAATAAAATTTTTATGTTAGAACTTAGTGCAATGTAGTGAATATATGTGGTAATAAGTAAATTTAATTGGTTTACTTGATTTAGTGTTGAACTTACACCGCGCAGTTACAGTAAAGATTAGTGCTTTTCTATAAAAATGTTTATTAGCTTTATTACAAAAATAATGACTAACCTGGAAACCATCATAAGTCCAACTACCAAACTTCATAACGCATGTTTGCTCATCAAATGGAAAATATTCTACATCAATTTCGCAGGAGCTTTTGTATATTGCTGGTGGGCGCCACTCAACTCTTCCGGTATAGTTGAGAGTAGCTTTTGTTGCTAAAGTTACTTCGAAGTTGCCATCGGCGCTAAAAGCAGAAAAAAAGAAATAAATAAATATTTGCAATACAAAAAAACCTTATTGAACTTGAGTTTAATTAAAATTTAATTAAATTTAAAATTATATGATTTGAAAACAAATTATTATTCAAATGTATGTAATCGACACTATGTTTGAAAATATTTCAACTAGTGTAATTATAATAAAATTTTAATATAAATTATTACATAAAAATTACACTAAAATAATTTTCGAATATTAACACAGCATATATATCTAAGTGGGACGTATATTGAATTCAACAGGGTCTGCAGTCTGCCTAGGTTATTTAAGTGCAGGAACCTTATTATAACATAAAATCTACTACTGTTTAACACAATAGTCTTACCAGTACTCCCAAATAAATCTTAAACTTGGGTGCTTAGCAAAATAATAAAATAATAATAACTTCTAATAATAAAAACTACGTATAATATTTGGTTTAGTGAAAAATTAAATAAAAAATGATCTTGAATAAGATTATATATTTAATTTTTCTGAACTCATTCATTTATTAATAATATATAGTATATAGAATACAATATATATATAAAATATATAGTACAATGCAAACGACTAGTATGAGGTATGAGAAACAGATGAGATGAGGCGAGAAAAAATATTTGGATTATGTATAACAATTAAGTCGATTATTGTTACTATTATTGTTATGTTAAAGACGCTTTGTGCTACCTTCATAGATTAAATATATTTATGAAATCCCAACTGCCCCAATACATTGTAGTATTGAACCTTTATTACAAACCTTTATATTGTCCTCCGATATAAGATGACTACCTAAGAACTTCTTCCGGTTATTATTTAGTGCCAGGAAAACTACCTGTATGTGTTTTAAGCTCTCATACTCTTTCATAAAAAACCAACTAGTTTCATTGAAATAAGTTCTCAATTCTGTGAGGTGATATCTTTACCTACAGGGCGCTATTATAACGTTAATACCTATTCTATTTGATTATTTACATAGAAAACACATAATTTTATTATGTCAAGGATTTGATTATTTACATAGAAAACACATAATTTTATTATGTCAAGGACTGAAACACATGACCTCCTTTTTATGTCCATATAATTGCGTATCAATTCAAGAGTTGAAGGTTTGATAACCACATTCTATCTTCTGATTCATGAATTTATTTGTTAGTAAAATTTTCATTATATAAAAGATTTAAAATGGGTAAAATGTAAAATACTAATCACAGTCACAGTTAATCACAGTTCATGAACGTGAAAAGGTTGTAAATGGCACAAATATTAAATTGTTCAATTGAAATTCAATAATGCTCTTAATTCATTTTCAATATACAAATACAAACTGATTTATATAAGCAATATTTGAATTTCGTTTACTATTTCTTCTATATACATACGGCATGAGTTAAATAAGAAAATATTGAAACATCTAATAGTCGAAACAATAAAAGCATAAAAGAGATTGAACTTGAATAAATCAATTTATTGACATCCTTTTTACTGTATCTTCTGATTTGTGCAATAAAATTAATCTACCACAGCTTTCATTTAACTATTTCAATTTGTTTGAGTTTTGCCATAGCATACTTACTTATTATACAACACAATATCCGGTCGCCATATATGATCAGAGGGTACATGTAACATTTCGACGCCACCATATTCTTTAGGTTCCCACTTGAGTTTGTAATCATACCAGGTTTGCTCCACCCACAAATTGGTTGTCATGATTTGATTCTTTAAATTGACATCAATCAATTGCGATAGTTTCAGCTTGATGCGTACTGTCAGAGCGTCTGTCACATTGACAACGGGACGAACCAATTTGTTATAGTTGCTGAGAAGATCGTCGTAAAGGCGCTTAGCATCGGGATTCGATGTGCTGCCTATAAGAAAAGAAGAAGATAAAGAAGAATGATACACATTTAAATAATAATAGTTGATATAGTCAAAACTTTATGCAACAATAGCTTTTGAATTAATATAATATTAAATCTAGTTTGGGTTGTAGTCATAAGGATAATGAAAATTGTAAATGATAAATTAAATGCAACATTAAATGTGTTGTGTATTAGCACCAATCTCCTTATAATTTTTGTTTGAGTTATCTTAAATTTATGTCCATACACATAATCAAACAACACAAATTAATGTCAAAAGTCAGTAAAGAAAAATTACGAAAAACTTTTATGTATCTCACGCACAAAGATATTGTTTATCTTTATTTCTCGCACAACACTGCGTATGAGCAATATTTAATTGGCATACGAAATTAATGGCTAACAGATAAGTAAATTTAATTAGTTGTTGGCCACATATTGTTACAATTGCTGTTTTTGTTGTTGTTTTGTTTGTGTTAATTTAATTTTTATTCATTACACTGATTAAGCTTGAATTAATTTCATGCCTTGAAAAAAAAATAAATAAGTACTATAATGTGTGAACGTGTTATTGCCTTATGAATTCTTAAAGCATGTTTTGGATTAATTTTAATATTAAAACACTGGGTCATATGGGTTTGATTAAGGGTCGTATTGAGCAAAGAGGCAGATAAATTTGCAAAACAATGATCAAGGCATAATTTCTGCGGCCCAGAGCCCAGAACACCATTGGGCTACAACATGACTGCAGCCTATGTCGATAAATGGATTACTTCATTTCATCTTAATAGATGAAGAGAGATGAGCACTTGTAGACAGATTAAACTCATGAAACCGCAACCGTTGGCCAAGGAAGCGATAAAAGTCTGACCAGTAATTAGTAGCTGACCTCACTAATTACTGGACATAGCAACTTCAAATCTCACCTTAAAAAGATAACTCTTCTTGAGGAAGACACTTGCAGACTATGTCTAGAAGAAAAGAAGACAGCGGTGCATATATTGTGCCAATGGCCAGCATTGGCAAGCAGAAGGAAGACTATCTTGGGACACCTTTGGGTTGATGATGACTCGGCATGCAACCTCAAGCTAAATGCACTGCTTGCATTGACAAGTGATGTAATTATGCGAACGGAAGCCACTCTAGCTTTAACTCAATAACGACATCCGAGAATCGAAGGACGAAAAAGGACCCAAGTCGTTTCGTGGTCTACTTCGGCTTATTCTACATTTCAGTGGGGCCATTTGTTGGACGGTGCGTTGTCCCAACGTCCCATAATATATTTATTACGGTCTTCTAAGAATATTTTGGTAAATATAATTATAGTTTTAAGAGTAAATATTTTTATTTTAAATATAGTTTTGCATTAAATTCATAAATTATCTACAAATTTTTTGCTTTGTGTTGATAAATTCTAGTCCAACAAAAGAATAAAAGTTCTTCGAGCAATAGAAAGATATTTGTAAACAATAAAAAAAGGAAAAAAATTGTTTAATACAAATCCCAATAGCACGCAAAACGTATATGGCCGCGCTTTTTTGGCAATCTGGAACTACATACCAAAATCTGGAAATCAACGTCATTACATATCTGAACAAATTAACGCAGGCACTTTTATGAAATCATTGCACAGATACGATACAAAGGCAAGTCAATTTAGTGCGTACGGAAACGGAAAAGGACAACAAAGGCTACCTTAATAAAGCATAAACAAAGGAAGATATTCCTTTCTGTTTTTTTTTGTTTTTTTTTTTGGAATATAATTGAATAATCCTTTGGCATTCAAAGCAATGTAAAAACATTTAGGCAATTTTATTTTCCCCATTTATGAGCCTAAATGTATGTGGGTATATATTCGAACACGTGCTGCTTTTCATATGTGAATGCGGATGATTTCATGTTAATGTATGCTTCATTATAATAAACACATTTTAGTTGCCTTCTGACAAGTAATAATGAAATGTGTTGCGATTGTGGTTGAAAGTGTTAGTTGTAATGTGAGAGAATGTATGTAGTAACTATATTTTAGCATTTTAGGCTTAAAACATTTATTTTAATAAAAACACGAGCCCAAAAGACCACACAACGGTTGAAAAACACCCATAAAAGTGCAGACGGAATATATTTCGTATTTCGCACACTTCGCATCTTCGAAACACTCGCCTGGGTGCATTTAAGATAATGTCTCCCACGTGTACTTTGAATTTTACTGTCACTTTTTATGTGTGTGTGAGTGTTCAAAGATGACTACTTATTTGTCGGTCTAGTTTTTTTTTTTTGTTTTTTGCTTTATTTTTACTGGCATCTG
This sequence comes from Teleopsis dalmanni, assembly GCF_002237135.1. Taxonomy (NCBI): domain Eukaryota; kingdom Metazoa; phylum Arthropoda; class Insecta; order Diptera; family Diopsidae; genus Teleopsis; species Teleopsis dalmanni. The sequence continues at coordinate 174,978,934 of NC_051846.1, forward strand.
TTCATCTAAATTGTAAACTTGGGGCTTTGTAAGTGTCTTAAAAGGGATCCAACTAAAGGTGATATAAAAATACAAATTTAATGAAATCTTTTTTGTATTTATTTCTATTTTATTGCTTGAATAGAGTTTAAATATTAGTATAATCCTAAGGAAATTGAAGGATTATAGCTATATAGGATAGTATGTGACAGGTTAGCCATTTTCAGTTATTTTTCTCTATTTTTTATAAATTTTTTTTACACTATAGATTATAGCATTTATTAATAAATGCATATTTGTATGGATCAATTTATAAATCTTTTTCATATTATTATGTTTGAAAATTGTATTATACTCACACTATAAGTTTTCTGAACTAAATTAAATGAAACAAACTTTCTAGCTGTCTGGTTCAGAAACATGATGCGAAAAGACACGTTTGATTTTTAGTTGCAGTTTTGCCATAAGACTTTATGACGTTTGGACAAGATTAGGTGAAATGTGTACTAATAACAAAATAATTTTTTTAAATTATTATATGGTTGGTGGAGTGCAACGACAGGTCATCTGTTGACATCCATTGACATCAATTATCGATTTATCGGCATTTTGCTACCACATTTCTTGCTAGAAACGTTAAGACATAAAGTGAAATTAATAGAAATCGTTAGATATTTCATCCTTACCGATGAATAGCCTGAAATTATTATATGACAATCCGAAAGTAACAATCTTGCATTACAGCCGGATTACCAATTAGTTTAAGATGTCGTCATGTGAAAAGTCTTTGAGTAAAGAATTGGAATAATACGGAGTCTCTATTAAATGTTTGTTTCGCATATAATATCTTTTCACAACATTCAATAATATTAGCTTTCTAAAAAAAAAGCATTTCACATCTGCCAAATTCTAAAGTCAAATCCATTATACTAGGTAGGTGCAAAACTTGAAACGTATTTAGTGAGTAAAGAGAAAACTCTACATTATTTCCAAAATTCACTGTCTTGATTTGGAAAAGGAACTTTGCTAACTAACTGGTAAAAAGTTCACATAAAAAAAAAATAGAAAGCACAAAATGGCGCTGGGGTAACTTAACGTAAAGAGAAATCTAAGACGACATCAGAGGGTCCTTTGTCGTTGAAATGACTTTAAAAAGTATTAAGATAGTGAGAGCATACAAAATATCCCTGAACGGGAAATGTCGGTAACAAAGTTTAAATAAGTGGTATAACATAGCGGAATACTATGGAAAAAGCACATTGAAGCTCTAGCTTCTTTGAGAAGGAAATAGACTCTGTGGAAACAAGACTCCGTGGAGTAAATATAATTTAGTTTACATTTTTGGGTTTTCTTATAAATAAGCATATTAAACTCCTTTTATGACCCTCTCTACTTATTTTTTTTTTTGCAAAAAATGTTCAAAATACCAAAAAGCGTTCGAAATACATAATCATTTATGTATAGGACGGAAAATTTAAGTCTGATACATTTTTTCTCAAAAATACTGCTTATTTTATACTAATTTCTTTTCTTCTTAATTTCTGAGACCATGATATGGTTATGAGGCCATGACAGTTATAGAGCCCCAGAAGCTTGAGTTTTGAGCACACAGAAAAAAATTATACAGATATAGGTAAATTATTGCATACATAATAAAGGTATCCTTCTGGTTCAATAAAGTAATATTTCAAAAGAATTGGAACCTTCAGAGAAAATAAAACTAACTTCAGGGATGGATTTATTATGCAAAATAAAGGTAAAATATGTTGATGTCTACTGTATTTTTATAATATATTTAATTTATATCGATTGAGTTTATGGAAAATCTAGAGAATTTTCATATTCTTAATTATTCTTAGATTTTTAGAACCAAAGTGATATTAATGATATAATAATTAATTTAGTTTTTTTAACTTCTATAGATTTGTCTTTACATACATAATATGACAGGGTACCATTCTTCCACTTTATTGGTCTATATTTAAGACATATACTATATTTTTATAAAAGCACGCATTTAGACAAGAAGAGAAAATTATTGGAAGTAAAATATTTAACTTAAATATTATTGAAAAAATATTTCTTATTATATTTCTTAAATATTTCTGTATTACGAAACATTAACAACAACGCCAATATAACGAATGAATACAAAAGTAGCAGTTAGTTAACTTTTGTCTTGATATCCTACATCTTTTGAAGAGCATATCATAAATATTTTTAATTTATATTATGAATAGATTATTTATCTAAAATATTTCTTTATTAAGAATCATAAACAATAGCATCAATATAATGAATGAATTATACAAGCAGCTGTTAGTTAGTTTGTGACTTGATAACCCACAGCCTTCGAATAGCATAAAAACATACAAATGTTATCTTAACTTTCTTGTTTTCTTACTTCATTTGCACAAAACAAATAAACGTATTAGTTTTCGAGATATGCCACTCAAACGAACATTTTCATGTGAATTTCAGACAAGACTTTTATCTGAAAATATTATACAGATATTAACTTACGGCTTTGTATTCAATAACTTTATGCAATCCAGATATAAACCGAATAGAAAAAGATAAAACTGACTCAATAAAAAATCCATATTAAAAAACTTCAATTTAATAAAGCAGGTAATTCAATGCAGAGCTTAGATTTTCCAATTTTATCGTACAAAGCACAATCAGTTAAAGTATTTCAAGTTTCCTCAAATTTACTCAAGTTTGCAGATGCATCTGCCTGATATGCTTTGAATTTTGCATATTGCAGTTTATAGATATAATTTCTATTATGTGTGTGTGGAAATATGGAAGCAAAAGATTTTTTAAAATATTCGTTTTGCTATAGTTTTGTATACAAATGAAATGCAATAAAAATGTTTATCATAATAATATTATTGAAATTGTATCTTAAAGAATAAAAAAGGAATGAGAATAATTGAAATGTGAAATTTATTCCATTATATTGATTCTTTACGATTATGAATATTTTTATAAAATTCAGTAGAAATAATAGTGTGTAAAGCAAAGGTTAATAGTAATTTATACTAATTTGTTATTTCATATTTTATTATTATATAAATAAAACAATTAGACTAACTTAATAAGTTAATCATAATAGAGATCTAAGAATCAACTCAGTAAAGAAATATACCAAGGAAGGAGCCCCAAAATTATTCATAAAAGTTGACAGGTTGCCCAACCCCGCCCTAGCAAACCTTAAGTCCACCTCAAGACGCACAGGAAGATATGCTGATCTACGGTCCATCAACAGTTAGAAGATAAATAAATGATAATGATTCTTGTATAGTTAAAGTTTAGTGTGGGACAGGAATAAGCTCCTCAGCCGCAAAAGAGTAAAAGTGCGCAATAGCACTAACTCAAATCACAACAACAACAACATAATAATAAGAAATAAATATCTGATATTTTTTTATTTTTAAAATATTTTTAATATTTTTATTATAAAATATTAAAAAATTAAATAAGTTCAGTTTAATTTTTTATAATAATCATTAGTATAGTGCATTTAGTCACTATTAAGGAGGATATATATTTTTAATTTGAGTTATTTTAACTATATAATAGTAACTTGATAATTATTAAATATTTTTTATTACTGTATTTTTATTACTTTAAACGAACATTAATACTATATTTAATATTTTTTAAA
>NC_051846.1:174982682-174987697 GCF_002237135.1 Teleopsis dalmanni
TTTTATTAGAACTTTGCTTAAAGCTTTTGTAAATATCTTTAAATAAAAAACATTTCACTGTTCAATATCAGAGACAGTCGAATGGACAAGGTATACATAAGTTAACTTGCAGCTGTCCTGTTAGTCATAATCTGAATGCGATAAACGATAAATCTGAATTAATTAAAGCGGGCAATGTGACAATTATCCATTCGCGTCAAGGATATTTACGTTGGTACTTTTTTAATGAAGTTCCGACTATAGTTCCGCAACCAATTTCAATTTGCATTGCTAGGTGTGTGTTGTGTGGTTGTTGTCGCAATTGCAGTTTGTTTACTGCAATGCAATTATATTTAAAATTACATTTATGAAGGTAATTAGAGTTGTTGGCTTCATTTCGGACCAACATAGTTTGCTTACTTGCCATTGGATTAATTAAAACGAATTTTTGAAAAATCGCTACCTTTAAAGCGTATAATTACTTGCTCACATGCGCATGCAAATGTGTTCTATGGATGCACTTCCAATTGTTGGTGTTGTTGTTGTCGTTGCTGTTTTCTTCGGGTCAAATAATATTGTGGAAACGTACATTTGTATGGACGCAATCCGAAGGAACGACAAACAGCAGCTGTAGTAGCAACAGCAACAGCCACAGCCACAGCAACAAAGAGAGTTGACTAAAGCAACAGCAGCTGCAATTTGTGTTGCAGTTGCACGTTGAAAGTTGCAATTTACATTTTAAATTTGCATTGCATTATAACGTGTGAATATTATCCATATGAAGGATTTATATGCAATTACGCTTGTATGAATATGTGCATATGTATGTATGTGGGTAAATATTTGGCTTTCTCTGTTGCATGCGGAGGCGGCACACAAACAGCTACCGCTTAAATTTTCACTTTGTGCGATGTGCGCTTTGCGTTGCATGACGCGAAGCAATTAGCAGCGATAGTCAATAGCAGCAAACTCGGCAACATGCAACAAACACTCAACCAACTCAACTTGTTGTTGTTGCTTTTATTGTTGCTGCTGTTGGCAGTGTTGCATACAAAATGTGTGATTAAATGTTTTACCTTTGAGCAGAAAGACCGTCTTATCGATTTTAATATAAATTAAGCTCTTTGAATCTATAAAAAGCGTTCTTGATAATAACAAACGCCGTCATTATTCAATGAAAGTGAGAAATGTTTATTAAGCGACTTATGAATATTTTGACATTTTTAACTGCTTAATCCTGTGCTTTATTAAAACACTATGCAAATTAAAAAAGAAATTGAGTGGACTATTTTATATTAATTTTATGATAAAGGGCTTTCATAAATATGCAAATATGTGTTTTTATTTTACTAAATGTATATAATCTGAAATTCAGGATTTTGGATATAGCTTTTCGAAATAAAGTTTTACATTGAAGAGTTACTAAATCGAAGATATCATAGTACACAGATATGTTAGAAAAAGAACTATAAAAAATTATAAAAACTGAATGATTCAAACTACTAGTTTATATTAGTTTATTTCTACGATCCAATGTACTTAGTTATGACTGTTAGCTTATTGTGTTATCGTAAAGTAACTTTAGAGGTATAAAAACCTCTAAAGAAACTATAAAGTTTCTTTAGGGGATAGGTTTTGGAGTTGGTCACGATTCTCAAAAAGGAAATTTGCTTTAATAGCAATTAGTAGAATAGTATATAATACTATTATTAGAATATGGTATACTAGTAGCAGCTAATATGTATGCTTAGCAAAGTAATAAAGTAGATGTGAGACACTTTTCTCAACACTCTACAGCAGCGACAGGAACGTTTAAACGGGAGACTCAATATTCTAGCGGGAGACTGATAACTTCACGGGACATCTAAATAAGAATGCTGGATTTTTACTTAATATAATGCGATCAACTTGCATACAGATGTATGCATATTATTGAGTCTTCACATCGTTTATTAAATTGCACTGCACAATAAAGGCTTTAACAGATGTTTGCATAATATCAATGATATACTCAGATTTTTCAGATACTCCGAATAATTACCTAATGCAACAATTGCCAAAAACCTTTATATGACCGAGATCCAGAGTAGAAAAAATATCTCCCGGCAGTAAAGCGTCTCTAGATGGAAACGCGACATTAAATTTAAAAAGGGACAGATATACTTGAAATTTTTTGTAGTAGTACTAAAATAATTAACAATAAAGTCGTGACCGTAGTCACTGGCCTTCAATTATAAAATAGTTTCTAACGCTTAACTAAATATAAATATTAATAAATATAAATATGACTCCTCGGGGAGGTGTGTAGATCTGAGGTCAATTAGTGCTTAGTCTGATAAAGTGATAAACAATAGGCCAGTCAAGGCGTAGAGAGGGTTTATGAAAAAACCTGGCAGTTAATAAAGAGTAAAAGCGCTAAAGTGCACAGACTCAACTAGTCTCAACATAATAATAATAAATATGACAGAAAATGTGTTAAACTAATTGAAAATATAAATCTTCCTATTCCAAACTATTATGAAAGTTGCTTAAAATAACTGACTATACTAAAATCCGATGTTAAATCGGTAGATAAGCTAGCTTAAGTATTCCTGACTTATGGTTTTAAAATGGTTATGATTTTTATTATAAAAAAATTGATTTTTATGATAAATTATATGATATTATGATTGAAGAAACTATATTTATTTTGAACAATAGTAAATTACATTTTATTTTTAATTAATGAATATATTATTATATTTTACACTATGAATAAAGGCTTCTACCATCACAACAGAACTCGAGTTATATTCAGCTGATAGATTGTTTATGTCAAAATTTTTTTTTATTTGGTGAAAGAACTATTCAAAAATAATACCCAATCTTTAATGCAAATATTATTATTAAGTAATAATAGTTAGGTTAGGTTATGTTCGGTTATGTATCCACCGTTGTGATATCACAAAGAGTAATAATAATAGTTTTGCATATTTATCACTAGTATTCTTTATCTATGACACTTGTAATATTCATTGTGACATATAGCTTTTTTGTCTCAGATTAATTGAACAATTAAATGGTTATTGTATTAAAAAAAAAAAATACATACCATAAATCTGAAGAGTTGGAAAAAAAATTTTAATAACGAGTGCAAGCGTACGTGGAAATTGCATTTACAGATGGCATTGTTTTTATTTTTTAATTTATATTGTTACCTGTAAATTGTTACCGGATTGGACTCTTCGCTTGTATTATCCATATTGTTGTTGTTATCATTGCTGGCAATACCAATGCCACCAATGATACCAGTCCCATTGACGAATGCGGTCACTGCATTGCCACTGATATTACTGCTATTCATGGGTGCAATGCCAATGCTGCCATTCAAATTCAAATTTATAATGGCCGGCATGACACCAACATTCAATTCAGTGTTGCCAATATTGGTATTGCTTGTATTTGTATTCGTATTTGCGTGCCCGATTGTGATGGTTGTTGGTGTTGTTGATTGCATTGTGGTTATTGTGTTGCCATCGACACCGTTGCTCGTTAAATTGGACAATGCCAATGACATTTTTATTTTTCAATTATGCGTTCACAAAGTGTGGTAAGTAAAAAGCAATTTACGAAATTTTTCAATATCGCATTTAAAAATTTATTTTGCGGTTACAAATTTATTTGATTATTTTTTTTTGTTTTTTTTTGTTAAATATTGGACGTCATAATTATTACTTATTATAGTGTTTATTATAATTATTTGGTTCTGCAAATTTGTTTTTCTTTTTTTTACTATTTGGTCGTTTTTTAAATAGTTTAAATTAATTTTACTTTCTGAATTGATTTATAATAAATTTTCGTTTAAAGATATTTATATAGTAAAGTTTAAAATTAAGCGCAAAACGAACACAGCTTCAGTTCAATTTATATTTTAATTTTGTTTCTCATACAAATTATTCGATAAATTATTATATTTTCTCTGAATAAAAAAGCTTAAAAATTTTATCGTTTCAAATTGACTTAGCAGTTTTTTATTTTCATATATTTTTTAATTTTATTTGAATTTATTTTTTAATTTTATTTGAATCTATTTTTATGATTTTATTTTTTGTGAATTTAATTTAAATCATTAAAAATGCAGAAAAGTTTTTACATAATTTTAAGCAGTGTACTTTACGTTTTTTATTTTTGTTTTTTTTTTTTACTAAAAACGATTGAATAGATTTTTATGTTGTATATTTTGATTATTATTATTTTATTATTATTTTTATTATTAAAAGTTATTAATTAATTTGTTCTTATTGAAATATTTGTTGCATAGTTTAAGGCAGTTTTAGTTTTTGCTTGTTTTGTTTATGTTTTATAGCAGTTTAATGTCTATTATTAAATTTTACCTAAAAAATTTAAAATTAATAAGAGAAACTGTTTTAGTATCAATTGTTCAATTATTAAATTTTATAAAAAGGTTTGTGTTTTGTTGTTTAACATTTGTTTCTTTTTTTTTTACTTAGTACCACATAGCGTATGCGTAACGTCGTTTTTTAGAACAGAGATTTTCATTTTTGAAGTTTAAAGATGAATTAATTATATTATAATTATTAATTATATTAATAATTATATATAATTATATAATAACTACGGTTTCTAATGCCTTTTGATTTATTTGTTGAATTAGAATTATTTGTTGAATTTAGATATTTAATTATTTCATGACTAAAAATAATATTATTGTGTTACATTGTTAACTACCGAAACTGAAAATAATATTTCATATAATATATCAAGGTTATGTGATTCATTAATGATTTTAATATTTTAATTCAATTTAAGTTTTAATGATTTCAGCATATTAAACTAAAAAATAGTTTCTTTTAGGGTTACTGGTCAGTTACGTTAAACTATTGTTAAAAATATAAATTAAACAAAAACAAATTAAGTCATTTAACATCAATTTTTATTTAGTTTAATATTTTGAATATAATTTTATTTTTTTTTTTTTTTCAAAATATCTTTAAATTAAAGCTGAAATGTTGAACTAAATAAAAATAATTGGTCCA